>NC_053025.1:222719372-222831303 GCF_003073215.2 Triticum urartu
GGATTCAAGCAACCCCGTATACAATTCCCTTTGTCAATCGGTATGTTACTTGCCCGAGATTCGATCGTCGGTATCCCAATACCTTGTTCAATCTCGTTACCGGCAAGTCACTTTACTCGTAGCGTAATGCATGATCCCGTGACCAGACACTTGGTCACTTTGAGCTCATAATGATGATGCATTACCGAGTGGGCCCAGTGATACCTCTCCGTCATACGGAGTGACAAATCCCAGTCTTGATCCGTGTCAACCCTACAGACACTTTCGGAGATACCCGTAGTATACCTTTATGGTCACCCAGTTACGTTGTGACGTTTGGTACACCCAAAGCACTCCTACGGTATCCGGGAGTTACACGATCTCATGGTCTAAGGAAAGGATACTTGACATTGGAAAAACTCTAGCAAACGAACTATACGATCTTTATGCTATGTTTAGGACCGGGTCTTGTCCATCACATCATTCTCCTAATGATGTGATCTCGTTATCAATGACATCCAATGTCCATAGTCAGAAAACCATGACTATCTGTTGATCAATGAGCTAGTCAACTAGAGGCTTACTAGGGACATGTTGATGTCTATTATTCACACATGTATTACGATTTCCGGATAACACAATTATAGCATGAATAAAGACAATTATCATGAACAAGGAAATATAATAATAATGCTTTTATTATTGCCTCTAGGGCATATTTATAGCATGAATAGATCTTGATGCCTAATATATAAGCAGCTTCTCCAAGGTCCTTCATTGAAAAACTTTTATTCAAGTAGGCCTTAATGCTGTCCAAGAGTTCTATATCATTTCCCATCAAAAGTATGTCATCTACATATAATATGAGAAATGCTACAGAGCTCCCACTCACTTTCTTGTAAACGCAGGCTTCTCCATAAGTCTGCGTAAACCCAAAGGATTTGATCATCTCATCAAAGCGAATGTTCCAACTCCGAGATGCTTGCACCAGCCCATAAATCGAGCATTGGAGCTTGCACACCTTGTCAGCATTCTTAGGATCGACAAAACCTTCCGGCTGCATCATATACAATTCTTCCTTAAGAAAACCATTAAGGAATGCTGTTTTGACGTCCATTTGCCATATCTCATAATCATAGTATGCGGCAACTGCTAACATAATTCAGATAGACTTCAGCTTCGCTACTGGTCAGAAAGTCTCATCGTAGTCAACCCCTTGAACTTGTCGATAACCCTTAGCGACAAGCCGAGCTTTATGGATGGTCACATTACCATCCGCGTCTGTCTTCTTCTTAAAGATCCATTTATTTTCCATGGCTCGCCAATCATCGGGCAAGTCAGTCAAAGTCCATACTTCGTTTTCATACATGGATCCTATCTCGGATTTCATGGCTTCTAGCCATTTGTCGGAATCCGGGCCCGCCATCGCTTCTTCATAGTTCGAAGGTTCACCGTTGTCTAACAACATGATTTCCAAGACAGGGTTGCCGTACCACTCTGGTGCGGAACGTGTCCTTGTGGACCTTCGAAGTTCAGTAGCAACTTGATCTGAAGTTTCATGATCATCATCATTAACTTCCTCTCTAGTCGGTGCAGGCACCTCAGGAACATTTTCTTGAGTTGCGCCATTTTCCGGTTCAAGAGGTAACACTTCATCAAGTTCTACTTTCCTCCCACTTACTTCTTTCGAGAGAAACTCCTTCTCTAGAAAGGATCCATTCTTGGCAACAAAGATCTTGCCTTCAGATCTGAGGTAGAAGGTATACCCAATAGTTTCTTTAGGGTATCCTATGAAGACGCATTTTTCCGACTTGGGTTCGAGCTTCTCAGGTTGTAGTTTCTTGACATAAGCATCGCATCCCCAAACTTTTAGAAACGACAACTTAGGTTTCTTCCCAAACCATAATTCATACGGTGTCGTCTCAACGGATTTCGACGGAGCCCTATTTAAAGTGAATGCGGCAGTCTCTAAAGCATAGCCCCAAAAAGATAGCGGTAAATCGGTAAGAGACATCATAGACCGCACCATATCTAATAGAGTGTGATTACGACGTTCAGACACACCGTTACGCTGAGGTGTTCCAGGCGGCGTGAGTTGTGAAACTATTCCACATTTTCTTAAGTGTGTGACAAATTCGTGACTCAAGTATTCTCCTCCACGATCTAATCGCAAAAACTTGATTTTTCTGTCATGTTGATTTTCAACCTCACTCTTAAATTCCTTGAACTTTTCAAAGGTCTCAGACTTGTGTTTCATTAAGTAGATATACCCATATCTACTCAAGTCATCAGTGAGGGTGAGAACATAACGATAGCCACCACGAGCCTCAACACTCATTGGACCGCACACATCAGTATGTATGATTTCCAATAAGTTGGTTGCTCGCTCCATTGTTACTAAGAACGGAGTCTTGGTCATTTTACCCATGAGGCATGGTTCGCACGTGTCAAATGATTCATAATCAAGAGACTCTAAAAGTCCATCTGCATGGAGCTTCTTCATGCGTTTGACACTTATGTGACCAAGGCGGCAGTGCCACAAGTATGTGGGACTATCATTATCAACCTTACATCTTTTGGTATCCACACTATGAACATGTGTAGCATTACGCTCGAGATTCATTAAGAATAAACCATTCACCATCGGAGCATGACCATAAAACATATCTCTCATATAAATAGAACAACCATTATTCTCGGATTTAAATAAGTAGCCATCTCGAATTAAACGAGATCCCGATACAATATTCATGCTCAAAGCTGGTACTAAATAACAATTATTGAGGTTTAAAACTAATCCCGTAGGTAAATGCAGAGGTAGCGTGCCGACGGCGATCACATCGACCTTGGAACCATTCCCGACGCGCATCGTCACCTCGTCCTTCGCCAGTCTCCGTTTATTCCGCAGCTCCTGCTTTGAGTTACAAATGTGAGCAGCTGCACCGGTATCAAATACCCAAGAGCTACTACGAGTACTGATAAGGTACACATCAATTACATGTATATCACATATACCTTTCATTTTGCCGGCCTTCTTGTCCGCTAAGTATTTGGGGCAGTTCCGCTTCCAGTGACCACTTCCCTTGCAATAAAAGCACTCAGTCTCGGGCTTGGGTCCATTCTTTGGCTTCTTCCCGGTAGCTTGCTTGCCAGGCCCGGCAACTTCCTTGCCGTCCTTCTTGAAGTTCTTTTTACCCTTGCCCTTCTTGAACTTAGTGGTTTTATTCACCATCAACACTTGATGTTCCTTTTTGACTTCTACCTCTGCTGATTTCAGCATTGAAAATAACTCAGGAATGGTCTTTTCCATCCCTTGCATATTAAAGTTCATCACAAAGCTCTTGTAGCTTGGTGGAAGCGACTGGAGGATTCTGTCAATGACCACATCATCCGGGAGATTAACTCCTAGCTGAGTCAAGCGGTTATGCAACCCAGACATAGTGAGTATGTGCTCACTGACAGAACTATTTTCCTCCATCTTACAGCTAAAGAACTTGTCGGAGACCTCATATCTCTCGACCCGGGCATGAGCTTGGAAAACCATTTTCAGCTCTTCGAACATCTCATATGCTCCATGTCTCTCAAAACGCTTTTGGAGCCCCGACTCTAAGCTGTAAAGCATGCCGCACTGAACGAGGGAGTAGTCATCAGCACGTGTCTGCCAAGCGTTCATAACGTCTTGGTTCTGTGGGACGGGTGGGTCACCTAGCGGTGCTAGTAGGACATAATCTTTCTTGGCAGCTATGAGGATGATCCTCAGGTTCCGGACCCAGTCCGTATAGTTGCTGCCATCGTCTTTCAGCTTGGTTTTCTCTAGGAACGCGTTGAAGTTGAGGACAACGTTGGCCATTTGATCTACAAGACATATTGCAAAGATTTTAGACTAAGTTCATGATAATTAAGTTCATCTAATCAAATTATTCAATGAACTCCCACTTAGATAGACATCCCTCTTCTAGTCATCTAAGTATAACATGATCCGAGTCAACTAGGCCGTGTCCGATCATCACGTGAGACGGACTAATCAACGTCGGTGAACATCTTCATGTTGATCGTATCTTCTATACGACTCATGCTCGACCTTTCGGTCTTCTGTGTTCCGAGGCCATGTCTGTACATGCTGGGCTCGTCAAGTCAACCTAAGTGTTTGCATGTGTAAATCTGTCTTACACCCGTTGTATGTGAACGTTAGAATCTATCACACCCGTGTTGGAAATATGCCCTAGAGGCAATAATAAAAGTATTATTATTATATTTCTTTGTTCATGATAATTGTCTTTATTCATGCTATAACTGTATTATCCGGAAATCGTAATACACGTGTGAATACATAGACCATAATATGTCCCTAGTAAGCCTCTAGTTGACTAGCTCGTTGATCAACAGATAGTCACGGTTTCCTGGCTATGGACATTGGATGTCATTGATAACGGGATCACATCATTAGGAGAATGATGTGATGGACAAGACCTAATCCTAAGCATAGCACAAGATCGTGTAGTTCGTTTGCTAGAGCTTTTCCAATGTCAAGTATCTTTTCCTTTGACCATGAGATCGTGTAACTCCCGGATACCGTAAGAGTGCTTTGGGTGTATCAAACGTCACAACGTAACTGGGTGACTATAAAGGTGCACTACAGGTATTTCCGAAAGTGTCTGTTGGGTTGACACGGATCGAGACTGGGATTTGTCACTCCATATAACCGGAGAGGTATCACTGGGCCCACTCGGTAATGCATCATCATTATGAGCTCAAGGTGACCAAGTGGTTGATCACGGGATCATGCATTACGGTACGAGTAAAGTGACTTGCCGGTAACGAGACTGAACAAGGTATTGGGATACCGACGATCGAGTCTCGGGCAAGTAACATACCGATTGACAAAGGGAATTGTATACGGGGTTGTTTAATCCTCGACATCGTGGTTCATCCGATGAGATCATCATGGAGCATGTGGGAGCCAACATGGGTATCCAGATCCCGCTGTTGGTTATTGACCGGAGAGTCGTCTCGGTCATGTCTGCTTGTCTCCCGAACCCGTAGGGTCTACACACTTAAGGTTTGGTGACGCTAGGGTTGTGAAGATTTGTATATGCAGTAACCCGAATGTTGTTCGGAGTCCCGGATGAGATCCCGGACGTCACGAGGAGTTCCGGAATGGTCCGGAGGTAAAGAATTATATATAGGAAGTGCAGTTTCGGCCATCGGGACAAGTTTCGGGGTCATCGGTATTGTACCGGGACCACCGGAGGGGTCCCGGGGGCCCACCGGGTGGGGCCACCTGTCCCGGGGGGCCACATGGGCTGTAGGGGGTGCGCCTTGGCCTAGATGGGCCAAGGGTACCAGCCCCAAAAGCCCATGCGCCTAGGGTTCCACTTAAGGGAAGAGTCCCAATGGTGGAAGGCACCTCTAGGTGCCTTGGGGGGGGGGGAGGGAAACCTCCCCTTGGCTGCCGCACCTAGGAGATTGGATCTCCTAGGCTGGCGCACCCCCCCCTTGGCCCTCCTATATATAGTTGAGGAGAGGGAGGACTTCATACACCAGCCCCTGGCGCCTCCCTCTCTCCCCGTTACATCTCTCCCTCGTAGTACACGGCGAAGCCCTGCTACTGTGACGCCCTGCATCCACCACCACGCCGTCGTGCTGCTGGATCTTCATCAACCTCTCCTTCCCCCTTGCTGGATCAAGAAAGGAGGAGACGTCATCCGCTCCGTACGTGTGTTGAACGCGGAGGCATCGTCCGTTCGGTGCTAGGATTTCCGGTGATTTGAATCACGTCGTGTTCGACTACATCAACCCCGTTCTTCGAACGCTTCCGCTCGCCATCTACAAAGGTATGTAGATGCATCCGATCACTCGCTGCTAGATGAACTCATAGATGGATCTTGGTGAAACCGTAGGAAAATTTTTGTTTTCTGCAACGTTCCCCAACAACCCGATCATCACGTGGTGCTTCGAAACAACGAACTGTCGCAACGGTGCACAGTTAGGGGGAACACTTTCTTGAAATTATTATGAGGGATCATCTTATTTACTACCGTTGTTCTAAGTAAACAAGATACAAAACATGATAAACATCACATGCAATCAAATAATAATAGTGACATGATATGGCCAATATCAGATAGCTCCTTTGATCTCCATCTTGGGGCTCCATGATCATCTTGTCACCGGCTTGACACCATGATCTCCATCATCATGATCTCCATCATCGTGTCTCCATGAAGTTGCTCGCCAACTATTACTTCTACTACTATGGCTAACACGTTTAGCAATAAAGTAAAGTAATTTACATGGCGTTTCTTAATGACACGCAGGTCATATAAAAAATAAAGACAACTCCTATGGCTCCTGCCGGTTGTCATACTCATCGACATGCAAGTCGTGATTCCTATTACAATAGCATGAACCTGTTGGAAATATGCCCCTAGAGGCATATAAATTAGTTAATTATTATATTTCCTTGTTCATGATAATCGTTTATTATCCATGCTAGAATTGTATTGATAGGAAACTCAGATACATGTGTGGATACATAGACAACACCATGTCCCTAGTAAGCCTCTAGTTGACTAGCTCGTTGATCAATAGATGGTTACGGTTTCCTGACCATGGACATTGGATGTCGTTGATAACGGGATCACATCATTAGGAGAATGATGTGATGGACAAGACCCAATCCTAAGCATAGCACTAGATCGTGTAGTTCATATGCTATAGCTTTTCTAAATGTCAAGTATCATTTCCTTAGACCATGAGATTGTGCAACTCCCGGATACCGTAGGAATGCTTTGGGTGTATCAAACGTCACAACGTAACTGGGTGACTATAAAGGTGCATTACAGGTATCTCCGAAAGTGTCTGTTGGGTTGGCACGAATCGAGACTGGGATTTGTCACTCCGTGTAAACGGAGAGGTATCTCTGGGCCCACTCGGTAGGACATCATCATATGCGCAATGTGACCAAGGAGTTGATCACGGGATGATGTGTTACGGAACGAGTAAAGAGACTTGCCGGTAACGAGATTGAACAAGGTATTGGATACCGACGATCGAATCTCGGGCAAGTAACATCACCGCTAGACAAAGGGAATTGTATACGGATTGATTAAGTCCTTGACATCGTGGTTCATCCGATGAGATCATCGTGGAACATGTGGGAGCCAACATGGGTATCCAGATCCCGCTGTTGGTTATTGACCGGAGAACGTCTCGGTCATGTCTGCATGTCTCCCGAACCCGTAGGGTCTACACACTTAAGGTTCGGTGACGCTAGGGTTATAGAGATATAGTATGCGGTAACCCGAAAGTTGTTCGGAGTCCCGGATGAGATCCCGGACGTCACGAGGAGTTCCGGAATGGTCCGGAGGTAAAGAATTATATATAGGAAGTGCTATTTCGGCCATCGGGACAAGTTTCGGGGTCATCGGTATTGTACCGGGACCACCGGAAGGGTCCCGGGGGTCCACCGGGTGGGGCCACCTGCCCCGGGGGGCCACATGGGCTGTAGGGGGTGTGCCTTGGCCTATATGGGCCAAGGGCACCAGCCCCAAGAGGCCCATGCGCCAAGAGAGAAAAAGGGGAGAGTCCTACAAGGGAAGGCACCTCCGAGGTGCCTTGGGGAGGATGGACTCCTCCCCACCCTTTGGCCGCACCCTTCCTTGGAGGAAGGGGCAAGGGCTGCGCCTCCCCCTCTCCCTTGGCCCTATATATAGTGGGGAAAAGGAGGAGCAAACCAATCTAAGGCCTGGCGCCTCCCTCTCCCTCCCGTGACACATCTCCCTCCTCCCGCAGCGCTTAGCGAAGCCCTGTTGGAATCCCGCTACTTCCACCACGCCGTCGTGCTGCTGGATCTCCATCAACCTCTCCCTCTCTCCTTGCTGGATCAAGGCATGGGAACGTCATCGGGCTGTACGTGTGTTGAACGCGGAGGTGCCGTGCGTTCGGCACTTGATCATCGGTGATTTGAATCACGACGAGTACGACTCCATCAACCCCGTTCACTTGAACGCTTCCGCTTAGCAATCTACAAGGGTATGTAGATGCACTCTCTTTCCCCTCGTTGCTGGTTTCTCCATAGATAGATCTTGGTGACACGTAGGAAAATTTTGAATTTCTGCTACGTTCCCCAACAGTGGCATCATGAGCTAGGTCTATTGCGTAGATTCTATGCACGAGTAGAACACAAAGTAGTTGTGGGCGTTGATTTTGTTCAATATGCTTGCCGTTACTAGTCTTATCTTGATTCGGCGGCATCGTGGGATGAAGCGGCCCGGACCAACCTTACACGTACTCTTACGTGAGACCGGTTCCACCGACAAACATGCACTAGTTGCATAAGGTGGCTGGCGGGTGTCTGTCTCTCCCACTTTAGTCGATCGGATTCGATGAAAAGGGTCCTTATGAAGGGTAAATAGCAATTGGCATATCACGTTGTGGTCTTTGCGTAGGTAAGAAACGTTCTTGCTAGAAACCCATAGCAGCCACGTAAAACATGCAAACAACAATTAGAGGACGTCTAACTTGTTTTTGCAGGGTATGCTATGTGATGTGATATGGCCAAAAGGATGTGATGAATGATATATGTGATGTATGAGATTGATCATGTTCTTGTCAAGGGAATCACGACTTGCATGTCGATGACGAGACAACTTCAAGAAGACACGATGATGGAGATCATGATGATGGAGATCATGGTGTCATGCCGGTGACAAGATGATCATGGAGCCCCAAGATGGAGATCAAAGGAGCTATATGATATTGGCCATATCATGTCACTATTATTTATTGCATGTGATGTTTATCATGTTTATGCATCTTATTGTTTACTTAGAACGACGGTAGTGAATAAGATGATCCCTTACAACAATTTCAAGAAGTGTTCTCCCCTAACTGTGCACCGTTGCTACAGTTCGTCGCTTCGAAGCATCACGTGTTAATCGGGTGTGATAGATCCTTTCGTTCACATACAACGGGTGTAAGAAGATTTACACATGCAAAAACACTTAGGGTTAACTTGACGAGCCTAGCATGTACAGACATGGCCTCGGAACACAGAGACCGAAAGGTCGAACGACGATCGTATGGAAGATACGATCAACATGAAGATGTTCACCGACGATGACTAGTCCGTCTCACGTGTTAATCGGACACGGCCTAGTTGACTGGATCGTGTAACACTTAGATGACTAGAGGGATGTCTATCTAAGTGGGAGTTCATAAGATGAACTTAATTATCCTGAACATAGTCAAAAGGATTTTGCAAATTATGTCGTAGCTCGCGTTTCAGTTCTACTGTTTAGATATGTTCCTAGAGAAAAATTAGTTGAAAGTTGATAGTAGCAATTATGCGGACTAGGTCCGTAAACTGAGGATTGTCCTCATTGCTTCTTAGAAGGCTTATGTCCTTAATGCACCGCTCAGTGTGCTGAACCTCGAACGTTGTCTGTGGATGTTGCGAACATCTGACATACACGTTTTGATAACTACATGATAGTTCAGTTAAACGGTTTAGAGTTGAGGCACCGAAGACGTTTTGAAACGTCGCGAAACATATGAGATGTTTCGAGGGCTGAAATTGGGATTTCAGGCTCGTGCCCACGTCAAGAGGTATAAGACCTCCGACGATTTTCTTAGCCTGCAAACTAAGGGAGAAAAGCTCAATTGTTGAGCTTGTGCTCAGATTGTCTGAGTACAACAATCACTTGAATCAAGTGGGAGTTGATCTTCCAGATGAGATAGTGATGTTTCTCCGAAGTCATTACCACCAAGCTGCTAGAGCTTCGTGATGAACTATAATATATCAGGGACATATATGATGATCCTTGAGATATTCGCGATGTTTGACACCGCAAAGTAGAAATCAAGAAGGAGCATCAATTGTTGATGGTTGGTGAAACCACTAGTTTCAAGAAGGGCAAGGGCAAGAAGGGATACTTCATGAAACGGCAATTCAGCTGCTGCTCTAGTGAAGAAACCCAAGGTTGAACCCAAACCCGAGACTAAGTGCTTCTGTAATAAGGGGAACAGCCACTGGAGCAGAATTACCCTAGATACTTGGTAGATGAGAAGGCTGGCAAGGTCGATAGAAGTATATTGGATATACATTGTGTTGATGTGTACTTTACTAGTACTCCTAGTAGCACCAGGGTATTAGATACCGGTTCGGTTGCTAAGTGTTAGTAACTCGAAATAAAAGCTACGGAATAAACGGAGACTAGCTAAAGGTGAGCTGACGATATGTGTTGGAAGTGTTTCCAAGGTTGATATGATCAAGCATCGCACGCTCCCTCTACCATCGAGATTGGTATTAAAACCTAAATAATTGTTATTTGGTGTTTGCGTTGAGCATAGACATGATTGGATTATGTCTATCGCGATACGGTTATTCATTTAAGGAGAATAATGGTTGCTCTGTTTATTTGAATAATACCTTCAATGGTCTTACGCCTAAAATGAATGGTTTATTGAATCTCGATCGTAGTGATACACATGTTCATGCCAAAAGATATAAGATAGTAATGATAGTACCACCTACTTGTGGCACTGCCACTTAAGTCATATCGGTATAAAACGCATGAAGAAGTTCCATGTTGATGGATCTTTGGGCTCACTCATTTTTGAAAGGATTGAGACATGCGAACCATGTTAATGGACCGTTTGGACTCACTTGATTTTGAATCACTTGAGACATGCAAATCATACCACATGGGCAAGATGACTGAAAGCCTCGTTTCAGTAAAATGGAACTAGAAAGCAACTTGTTGGAAGTAATACATTTTGATGTGTGCAGTCCAATGAGTGCTGAGGCATGTAGTGGATATCGTTATGTTTTTACTTCACAGATGATTTGAGTAGATGTTGAGTATATTTACTTGATGAATCACGAGTCTGAATTATTGAAAGGTTCAAGTAATTTCAGGGTGAAGTTGAAAGATCGTCGTGACAAGAGGATAAAAGATCTATGATATGATCATAGAGATGAATATCTGAATTACGAGTTTGGCACAGAATTAAGACATTGTGGAAATTGTTTCACAACTAATACAGCCTGGAACACCATAGTGTGATGGTGTGTCCGAACATCATAACTGCACCCTATTGGATATGATGCATACCATGATGTCTCTTATCGAATTACCACGATAGTTTATGGGTTAGGCATTAGAGACAACCACATTCACTTTAAATAGGGCACCACGTAATTCCGATGAGATGACACCGTATGAACTATGGTTTAGAGAAACCTAAGCTGTCATTTCTTAAAAGTTTGGGGCTGCGACGCTTATGTGAAAAAGTTTCAGGCTGATAAGCTCGAACCCAAAGCGGATAAATGCATCTTCATAGGACACCCAAAACAGTTGGGTATACCTCCTGTCTCAGATCCGAAAGCAATAAGGGATTGTTTCTAGAATCGGGTCCTTTCTCGAGGAAAAGTTTCTCTCGAAAGAATTGAGTGGGAGGATGGTGGAGACTTGATGAGGTTATTGAACCGTCTCTTCAACTAGTGTGTGGCAGGGCACAGGAAGTTGTTCCTGTGGCACCTACACCAATTGAAGTGGAAGCTTATGATAGTGATCATGAAACTTCAGATCAAGTCACTACCAAACCTCGTGGGATGACAAGGATGCGTACTACTTCAGAGTGGTACGTAATCCTGTCTTGGAAGTCATGTTGCTAGACAACAATGAACCTACGAGCTATGGAGAAGCGATGGTGGGCCTGGATTCCGATAAATGGCTGAGGCCATAAAATCCGAGAGAGGATCCATGTATGAAAACAAAGTGTAGACTTTGGCAGAACGGCTCGATGGTCGTAAGGCTATTGAGTGCAGATGGATTTTAAAAGGAAGACGGACAATGATGGTAAATGTCACCATTAAGAAAGCTCGACTTGTCGTTAAGATGTTTCCGACAAGTTCAAGGAGTTGACTACGGTGAGACTTTCTCACTCGTAGCGATGCTAAGAGTCTGTTGGAATTATATTAGCGATTACTGCATTATTTATGAAATCTTGCAGATAGGATGTCAAAACATTGTTTCCTCGACGACATTTTCTTGAGGAAAGGTTGTATGTGATACAACCGGAAGGTTTTGTCAATCCTGAAAGATGCTAATAAGTATGCAAAGCTCCAGCAATCCTTCTAAGGACTGGAGTAAGCATCTCGGAGTTGGAATGTATGCTTTGATGAGATGATCAAAGATTTTGGGTGTATACAAAGTTTATGAGAAACTGGTATTTCCAAAGAAGTGAGTGGGAGCACTATAGAATTTCTGATGAGTATATGTTGTTGACACATTGTTGATCAGAAATGATGTAGAATTTCTGGAAAGCATATAGGGTTATTTGGAAAGTGTTTTTCAATGGAAAGCCTGGATTAAGCTACTTGAACATTGAGCATCAAGATCTATAAGGATAGATCAAAACGCTTAAAAGTACTTTCAAATGAGCACATACCTTGACATGATCTTGAAGGTGTTCAAGATGGATCAGTCAAAGAAGGAGTTCTTGCCTGAGTTGTAAGGTATGAAGTTAAGACTTAAAGCTCGACCACGGCAGAATAGAGAGAAAGGACGAAGGTCGTCCCCTATGCTTAAGACATAGGCTCTACAGTATGCTATGCTGTGTACCGCACCTGAAGTGTGCCTTGCCATGAGTCAGTCAAGGGGTACAAGTGTGATCCAAGAATGGATCACAGGACAGCGGTCAAAGTTATCCTTAGTAACTAGTGGACTAAGGAATTTTCTCGATTATGGAGGTGGTAAAAGAGTTCGTCGTAAAGGGTTACGTCGATGCAAGCTTAACACCTATCCGGATAGCTCTGAGTAGAGATACCGGATACGTATAATGGAGCAACAATTTAGAATAGCTCCAAGTAGAACAGTTATTTGGAATAGCTCCAAATAGAACGTGGTAGCTACATCTAGGAGATGACATAGAGATTTGTAAAGCACACACGGATCTGAAAGGTTCAGACCCGTTGACTAAAACCTCTCTCACAAGCAACATGATCAAACCTAAAACTCATTGAGTGTTAATCACATAGTGATGTGAACTAGACTACTGACTCTAGTAAACTCTTGGGTGTTAGTCACATGGCGATGTGACCTGTGAGTGTTAATCACATGGCGATGTGAACTAGATTATTGACTCTAGTGCAAGTGGGAGACTGTTGGAAATATGCCCTAGAGGCAATAATAAATTGTTATTATTATATTTCCTTGTTCATGATAATCGTTTATTATCCATGCTATAATTGTATTGATAGGAAACTCAGATACATGTGTGGATACATAGACAACACCATGTCCCTAGTAAGCCTCTAGTTGACTAGCTCGTTGATCAATAGATGGTTACGGTTTCCTAACCATGGACATTGGATGTCGTTGATAACGGGATCACATCATTAGGAGAATGATGTGATGGACAAGACCCAATCCTAAGCATAGCACTAGATCGTGTAGTTCGTATGCTATAGCTTTTCTAATGTCAAGTATCATTTCCTTAGACCATGAGATTGTGCAACTCCCCTTAGAAGGCTTATGTCCTTAATGCACCGCTCAATGTGCTGAACCTCGAATGTTGTCTGTGGATGTTGCGAACATCTGACATACACGTTTTGATAACTACATGATAGTTCAGTTAAACGGTTTAGAGTTGAGGCACCGAAGACGATTTTGAAACGTCATGAAACATATGAGATGTTTCGAGGGCTGAAATTGGGATTTCAGGCTCGTGCCCACGTCAAGAGGTATAAGACCTCCGACGATTTTCTTAGCCTGCAAACTAAGGGAGAAAAGTTCAATTGTTGAGCTTGTGCTCAGATTGTCTGAGTACAACAATCATTTGAATCGAGTGGGAGTTGATCTTCCGGATAAGATAGTGATGTTTCTCCGAAGTCATTACCACCAAGCTGCTAGAGCTTCGTGATGAACTATAATATATCAGGGACATATATGATGATCCTTGAGATATTTGCGATGTTTGACACCACAAAAGTAGAAATCAAGAAGGAGCATTAATTGTTGATGGTTGGTGAAACCACTAGTTTCAAGAAGGGCAAGGGCAAGAAGGGATACTTCATGAAACGGCAATTCAGCTGCTGCTCTAGTGAAGAAACCCAAGGTTGAACCCAAACCCGAGACTAAGTGCTTCTGTAATAAGGGGAACAGCCACTGGAGCAGAATTACCCTAGATACTTGGTAGATGAGAAGGCTGGCAAGGTCGATAGAAGTATATTGGATATACATTGTGTTGATGTGTACTTTACTGGAACTCCTAGTAGCACCAGGGTATTAGATACCCGTTCGGTAGCTAAGTGTTAGTAACTCGAAATAAAAGCTACGAAACAAACGAAGACTAGCTAAAAGGTGAGATGACGATATGTGTTGGAAGTATTTCCAATGTTGATATGATCAAGCATCGCACGCTCCCTCTACCATCGATATTGGTATTAAAACCTAAATAATTGTTATTTGGTGTTTGCGTTGAGCATAGACATGATTGGATTACGTCTATCGCAATACGGTTATTCATTTAAGGAGAATAATGGTTACTCTGTTTATTTGAATAATACCTTCAATGGTCTTACGCCTAAAATGAATGGTTTATTGAATCTCGATCGTAGTGATACACATGTTCATGCCAAAAGATATAATTATAATACCACCTACTTGTGGCACTGCCACGTAAGTCATATCGGTATAAAACGCATGAAGAAGCTCCATGTTGATGGATCTTTGGGCTCACTCGTTTTGAAAAGTTTGAGACATGCGAACCATGTCTATTGGTGTATATGCATGAAGAAACTCCATGCAAATGGACCATTTGGACTCACTTGATTTTGAATCACTTGAGACATGCAAATCATACCACATGGGCAAGATGACTAGAAGCCTCGTTTTTAGTAAAATGGAACTAGAAAGCAACTTGTTGGAAGTAATACATTTTGATGTGTGCAGTCCAATGAGTGTTGAGGCATGTAGTGGATATCGTTATGTTCTTACTTCACAGATGATTTGAGTAGATGTTGAGTATATTTACTTGATGAATCACGAGTCTGAATTATTGAAAGGTTCAACTAATTTCAGGGTGAAGTTGAAAGATCGACATGACAAGAGGATAAAATATCTATGATATGACCATAGAGATGAATATCTGAATTACGAGTTTGGCACAGAATTAAGACATTGTGGAAATTGTTTCACAGCTGATACAACCTGGAACACCATAGTGTGATGGTGTGTCCGAACATCATAACTGCACCCTATTGGATATAATGCATACCATGATGTCTCTTATCGAATTACCACAATAATTTATGGGCTAGGCATTAGAGACAACCACATTCACTTTAAATAGGGCACCACGTAATTCCGATGAGATGACACCGTATGAACTATGGTTTAGAGAAACCTAAGCTGTCATTTCTTTAAAAGTTTGGGGCTGCGACGCTTATGTGAAAAAGTTTCAGGCTGATAAGCTCGAACCCAAAGCGGATAAATGCATCTTCATAGGACACCCAAAACAGTTGGGTATACCTCCTGTCTCAGATCCGAAAGCAATAAGGGATTGTTTCTAGAATCGGGTCCTTTGTCGAGGAAAAGTTTCTCTCGAAAGAATTGAGTGGGAGGATGGTGGAGGCTTGATGAGGTTATTGAACCGTCTCTTCAACTAGTGTGTGACAGGGCACATGGAGTTGTTCCTGTGGCACCTACACCAGTTGAAGTGGAAGCTTATGATAGTGATCATGAAACTTCAGATCAAGTCACTACCAAACCTCGTGGGATGACAAGGATGCGTACTACTTCAGAGTGGTACGTAAACCTGTCTTGAAAGTCATGTTGCTAGACAACAATGAACCTACGAGCTATGGAGAAGCGATGGTGGGTCCGGATTCCGATAAATGGCTCGAGGCCATAAAATCCGAGAGAGGATCCATATATGAAAACAAAGTGTAGAATTTGGATGAACTACTTGATGGTCGTAAGGCTGTTAGGTACATATGGATTTTAAAAGGAAGACGGACAATGATGGTAAGTATCACCATTAAGAAAGCTCGACTTGTCGTTAAGATGTTTTCCGACAAGTTCAAGGAGTTGACTACGATGAGACTTTCTCACCCGTAGCGATGCTAAGAGTGTGTTGGAATTATGTTAGCGATTACTGCATTATTTATGAAATCTTGCAGATAGAACGTCAAAACATTGTTTCCTCGACGATTTTCTTTAGGAAAGGTTGTATGTGATACAATCGGAAGGTTTTGTCAATCCTGAAAGATGCTAACAAGTGTGCAAAGCTCCAGCTATCCTTCTAAGGACTGGAGTAAGCATCTCGGAGTTGGAATGTATGCTTTGATGAGATGATCAAAGTTTTTGGGTGTATGCAAAGTTTATGAGAAACTTGTATTTCCAAAGAAGTGAGTGGGAGCATTATAGAATTTCTGATGAGTATATGTTGTTGACATATTGTTGATCAGAAATGATGTATAATTTCTAGAAAGCATATAGGGTTGTTTGGAAAGTGTTTTTCAATGGAAAGCCTGGATTAAGCTACTTGAACATTGAGCATCAAGATCTATAAGGATAGATCAAAACGCTTAATGGTACTTTCAAATGAGCACATTCCTTGACATGATCTTGAAGGTGTTCAAGATGGATCAGTCAAAGAAGGAGTTCTTGCCTGAGTTGTAAGGTATGAAGTTAAGACTTAAAGCTCGACCACGGCAGAAGAAAGAGGAAGGATGAAGGTCGTCCCCTATGCTTTTGACATAGGCTCTATACAGTATGCTATGCTGTGTACCGCACCTGAAGTGTGCCTTGCCATGAGTCAGTCAAGGGGTACAAGAGTGATCCAAGAATGGATCACAGGACAGTGGTCAAAGTTATCCTTAGTAACTAGTGGACTAAGGAATTTTCTCGATTATGGAGGTGGTAAAAGAGTTCGTCGTAAAGGGTTACGCCGATGCAAGCTTTGACACTAATCCAGATTATTCTGAGTAGTAAACTGGATTCGTATAGTAGAACAGTTATTTGGAATAGCTCCAAATAGAGCGTGGTAGCTGCATCTAGGAGATGACATAGAGATTTGTAAAGCACACACGGATCTGAAAGGTTCAGACCCGTTGACTATAACCTCTCTCACAAGCATAACATGATCAAACCCAGAACTCATCGAGTGTTAATCACATGGTAAATGTGAACTAGATTATTGACTCTAGTAAACTCTTTGGGTGTTAGTCACATGGGGATGTGACCTTGAGTGTTAATCACATATCGATGTGAACTAGATTATTGACTCTAGTGCAAGTGGGAGACTGTTGGAAATATGCCCTAGAGGCAATAATAAATTGATTATTATTATATTTCCTTGTTCATGATAATCGTTTATTATCCATGCTAGAATTGTATTGATAGGAAACTTAGATACATGTGTGGATACATAGACAACACCATGTCCCTAGTAAGCCTCTAGTTGACTAGCTCGTTGATCAATAGATGGTTACGGTTTCCTGACCATGGACATTGGATGTCGTTGATAACGGGATCACATCATTAGGAGAATGATGTGATGGACAAGAACCAATCCTAAGCATAGCACTAGATCGTGTAGTTCGTATGCTAAAGCTTTTCTAATGTCAAGTATCATTTCCTTAGACCATGAGATTGTGCAACTCCCGGATACCGTAGGAGTGCTTTGGGTGTGCCAAATGTCACAACGTAACTGGGTGGCTATAAAGGTACACTACGGGTATCTCCGAAAGTGTCTATTGGGTTGGCACGAATCGAGACTGGGATTTGTCACTCCGTGTGACGGAGAGGTATCTCTGGGCCCACTCGGTAGGACATCGTCATAATGTGCACAATGTGATCAAGGAGTTGATCACGGGATGATGTGTTACGGAACGAGTAAAGAGACTTGCCGGTAACGAGATTGAACAAGGTATCGGGATACCGACGATCGAATCTCGGGCAAGTATCGTACCAATAGACAAAGGAATTGCATACGGGATTGATTAAAGTCCTTGACATCGTGGTTCATCCGATGAGATCATCGTGGAGCATGTGGGAGCCAACATGGGTATCCAGATCCCGCTATTGGTTATTGACCGGAGAACGTCTCGGTCATGTCTGCATGGCTCCCGAACCCGTAGGGTCTACACACTTAAGGTTCGGTGACGCTAGGGTTATAGAGATATTAGTATGCGGTAACCCGAATGTTGTTCGGAGTCTCGGATGAGATTACGGACGTCACGAGAAGTTCCGGAATGGTCCGGAGGTAAAGAATTATATATAGGAAGTGCTATTTCGACCATCGGGACAAGTTTTGGGGTCACCGGTATTGTACCGGGACCACCAGAAGGGTCCCGGGGGTCCATCGTGTGGGGCCACCTGCCCCGGGGGGCCACATGGGCTGTAGGGGTGTGCGCCTCGGCCTATATGGGCCAAGGGCACCAGCCCCAAGAGGCCCATGCGCCAAGAGATAAGGAAAGGAAGAGTCCTAAAGGGGGAAGGCACCTCCTAGGTGCCTTAGGAGGAGGGACTCCTCCCTAGCCGCACCCTTCCTTGGAGGAAGGGCCAAGGCTGCGCTCCCCTCTCCCTTGGCCCTATATATAGTGGGGGGGAAGAGAGGGCAGCCCCATCTAAGCCCTGGCGCCTCCCTCTCCCTCCCGTGACACATCTCCCTCTTCCTGCAGCATTTGGTGAAGCCCTGTTGGAATCCCGCTACTTCCACCACCACGCCGTCGTGGTGCTGGATCTCCATTAACCTCTCCTCCCCCCTTGCTAGATCAAGGAGGAGGAGACGTCGCTGCTCCGTACGTGTGTTGAACGCGGAGGTGCCGTCCGTTCGGCGCTAGGATCATCGGTGATTTGGATCACGACGAGTACGACTCCATCAACCCCGTTCTCTTGAACGCTTCCGCGCGCGATCTATAAGGGTATGTAGATCCTCTTCTTCCACTCGTTGCTGATTTCTCCATAGATAGATCTTGGTGATACGTAAGAAAATTTTGAATTTCTGCTACGTTCTTCAACAAAGACTTGTCGGCTGATTAGTTGTGATGGACTAGATCGCCCGTTGTAGCGGCCGATCGCTAGGAAGTCGTTTCGTCTTCTTCATCACCAGTCCTAACGCCCTTAGTTGCAGTGGCCGGTCGTGTTGGAGAGTCAAGGAAGATAGTTTTGTTAATGAGGCATCTTTTAAACCGCGGTCATATTTCTCTAACCATTTGTGTATTTGTGCCCTAGTCCCTCTCAGTGGCTTGTTTCGTGCACTAACGAATGGGGCAAAATAAATCCCCTCAGGAGAGCTCTAGGTTGTATGTCGTGGCAACGACCACACTGTGTGCCTAAACTCGTGATGACGATAATCTCACCCTTCATGTCATCACCGGTCGGCGTCGTTGAGGCCAGCTGCTGCGCACGGCGACGATGGGAGAGGAGAAGACAATCGACCCGAGAAAATATTTTTTTATCTAGAATTGCCGTGCGGGCACGTCTAGCCGTGGAAGTTCGACGGATAAATGGAGCTAGCGAGTGATGCTCGACTAATTACCGGAGTAGGAAATTATATCATCCACAACCGGACTTGACAAATCCGATCCCCTATACATTCATCCATAGACACCGACTGGTCACCCCTTAAATTTTCATGGCCGCATCCAACACCTCATAATTGATATCTCAAATCCATACAAAGCATGCAAAAAAATTTATGTACTGCGTAGATAACCTAAGTTAGCCTACACCACTCATCGTCGGAGATGTCAACGACCTCCGCGCCGGCAGTGTCGGACGGCCTTGCCTCGGGGTAGATGGCTGCCTGCCGCACCTTCGGCTCCTCATTGGACTTTATCTTGGCAAAGATCTTGTCGAGCTCTATCTCGGTGAATATCTCGTCGAGCTCCGTGTCGCGCTGACGGAGGAAGTCGTGGTTGGCCTCCACCTCCGCCTCTAACTGGATGGAGTCGAGGATGGCCTGATGTTGCGCCGCCACCTTCGCTTGGGCCACCTCGAACTCGGCCAACGCCTCAGGTATGGCGAAGCCCGCAACCGGAGGCGCCAGATCCACATTGTCTGCCTCCTCCTCCTCTAGCTCCGCATCCGCCATGACCCTATCTTGTGCTCCTCTTCCTTTGTCTCTGGCAAGTCCGTAGGTAGGCCGGTTGCGATCCGGGCTTCACATCTAGCCTGGATCTGCTCAAGGAGCTTGATCCACCACCTCCTCCTCCTTCGTCTCCGGCAAGTACGGAGGTAGGCCGTCTGTGATCCGGGCTTCACGGCTAACCCAAATCTTCTCAAGGGGCCCGAGCCCCCACCTCCTCCTCCTTCGTCTCCGGCAAGTACGAAGGTAGGCCAACTGTGATCCAGGCTTCACACCTAGCCCGAATCTCCTCAAGGAGTTCAATCCACCGCTCTGACGTGAGCATCACATACGTCATGATCCGGCGCGAGGGCGTGACTAGCGGCAAATGGCGAGTGGGGTTAATTGGGAAGTGGCGGCGGCGGATGGGAGAGGAGGGAAACGGGGACGAGGTATGGTTTGGGTACCGGCATCCGGCTTGAATAGCCGGACGAGGGCCCTCGGGTGGTGCGCCATGGAAAATCGGAGGAGACACCCGCCGGACCGATGGGTTTTGGAGTGTTACCGCATGGGTCCCAATGGCCAGTCTGATACGACAGAGATGGACTTTATTCAATGCAATTGACTCGTTCGTTAACATTTATCCATGCTTCATGAACTAAGATGACCTTTCTTTTTCGTCGATTTGGCCTATGGCTAGATATGAGGGGGGTGGCGAGCATATAGGGCCGATCTGAATAGCCTGTCTGGATCGGCTTTTTTCTTGACCGGCCACTGACCGGTCCGTCCGGCGGGGCGTGCGTGTAAGAGGGGTTCGAGGTGGCCGGATGGATGTAGATGCTCTTAGGTAGCTAATTAGGTTGATGCATGCGTCATGCATGACCCGTAGGTAGCTAGGCATGTGTGCGCGTTAAAAGGCAGAATGCATGCAGTGTAAGAGGTGGCATGTAGCTAGCGTTGGAATGCATGCAGTGTAAGTGGATTGAAGTTGTGTGTACGTGCACTACCAGGTAGCTAGCTAGCCGAGGAAGACGGCAAGCATCACCATGCACGTCGACGGCTAGGCGGTTTGTTGGGTGGTCTGGTGAAGGAGAGACGTTTGTTTATTTATCGGTTATCGGGGAAAAGGAGCACGGCGGTGTGGTCCGTACGGGAGCGGGAGCGGGAGGTCGGTCGGGCGACTCGCGAACAAAAATGGGAACTTGGAGGAGAGGAGGACGGTTGAATGGCCATGCTCGGCGCCCACGCCGGACATTGGGCTTTTGTTTTTTTGCCTACATAGCTCGTCGGCGGACAGCAGCATGGCATGAGGGGGAGAGGAGGATATGCCATGCCGGAGGCGATCGAGGAAGACGGCAGCCGCGGCGAGCACGGGAGAGGTTGGGAGGCGATCGAGGAAGACGGCAGCCGCGGCTCGCACGGGAGAGGTTGGGAAGGTGATCGAGCAAGACGGCAAGCACGGAACATCGGCCGGCGGTTTCTTGTGTGGTTGGGTGAAGGAGCCAGAGACGCTGGTCGAAATTTGAAACTTGGAGGAGAGCACAGTTGGTCAGCACCACCCACGCGAGACGTTGGGCAAGACATTCGATCGAACAGTGTGCGTGCATGCATCCGGGAGGCGGCCGTCCGTTTCTTGGGTGGTTCGGTGAAGAGCAAGAGGCCGCGATCGAAATTGGAAACTTGGAGAGGATGAACGACGTTGGGCCGGCAGCCCAAAGACGCCAGCTTTATATGCGTTCCTCAGCCCGTGCCGGTCGGGGCATGGTCAGCGTCCGCGTGGCTCAGGACACGGAGAGAGGTGGGTCAGGAGGAGGCTTGATATGGGTGTCTCTCGTGTCCGACGACGCCGGCGTGCATGTACGTGCGTGGGTCAGGAGCTGGCATGCATGCATCTTTGGAAATGCCGATCGACGCCGGCGGCGTACTCGTACGTACGTGTTGTGTTGTTCCTCGGCGCCGGCGTCGATGACGAACCGGCCGGGGCATGTCCGCCGTCCATGCATGACCTGGAGCTAGCGCAGACGAGAGACGGTGGAGCTATATACGCCAAGAGTACGTCAAAGACGGTGGAGCTATATACGGCAAGAGTAGGTCAAACTACACCACACATGGGAAGGAGGCGAGGAAGAAGACGTCAACCATGAAGGACGGTGGCAGTTGGTTTCTTGGTTGGGTGAAGGAGCAAGAGCCCGGGCGACTTGGAGTTTCGTCGGAGAAAGGACGGTTGCGAGGACGGATCGATGCACAAATATGCCAGCTTTATCTATCTTGTGCGTTTCTCGATCGGCGAGCCGGGGCATGGTCACCGTCGACGTTGTAGGCCGGCGTGGCTCAGGCCAGGGGGAGGCTTGATGCATGCCGCATGGGTGTCCGCGGTGGTCGTCGCATTGGCAGGAGAGCTGGCATGCCTGCCGGAGTTCGGGGAAGACGGCGGCGGCGGCGGGAGAGGTTAATTTGGAGGTCGGGCGACGTACGTACGGCGGAGAAGACGAAGAGAGAGAGACCGAGACCGTACTATAGACTAGTAGAATGCCCGTGCGTTGTTATGGGTTTTTGAAATAGTTTAATGAAGTTATATAAAATGGTTTGACGAAGTTATATAAAGATAATGCATGCAAAATTTTACAGATAGAGACAATATGACACAGTCATAATTGCATAATAATTGAAGTTTAATTTGACATCTTTTTTATTTTTTATGAGATATCACCACTTTCATGTCATTATATTGTAAAAAACCCGGTGGTCCCTTTCACCGACGTCGCTTCGGAACCATTGTCAATAGGTTTTTTTTGTGCATCTTCAAAATCTATATCTATGTCTCATATATTCTGAAAAACAATAATATAAAATAATGCACCTTTTGCGTTAACATGTGTAGCACCTCTTCTCGTGGTGTTTCGGTCCGAGCTGTCATCGTTACATCAGTGCATATGCCAGTTGATATATTTGAAACATCATTCGAGTCCATCACTGTTTATCTATGATGGACAAAGATGAAACATATAAAATATAATGATATTTTATACTGTATTATATAAACATCTATAATATATAATAAAAACAAAAGTGAGACTAATACATATATTTTCAATTGCATTTTTTTCACCCTACAATCTTATCCGGACCTTTTTTTAGAAATCCTTATGCGGACCTCCCATGACTCCTCTCCTCCTCTCACAGCCAGACCTGGCCAAATGGGCCGGCCCGCAACGGCACAGTCCGGCCTGAGTTAAACAGGCCACCTCTCCCCACCCGATGCTCAGAAAAAAAACCCTCTCCCCACCCACTATCTCCCCCTCCCAGCCACTCACTCTATCCCCCTCCTCTCCCCCGCGATGGCGTTGGCCGATGTCCCCCTCAGTCTCTCCCCCTCCTCTCCCCACCGCGCCGCCCACCACGTGCGTCTCCCAACTACGCCGCCGCCGCTGCCGCCGCCCTCCTGCGCTGCTACGAAGGAGGCAACCACCGCCGCCCACCTGCGCAGCTCAACAACCGCCGACCCACCTCGCCCACCGCGGCCCACAGCTAGACCACCTCCTCCCCGAGGAGACCAGGAACTCCGCCTCGCCGAGAGTTACGCCATCCTCGAGCCGTGCTTGCTGGGAAGCCGTGGATCGACGGAATCGCTCCCATCTCCTCCCACTCGCGCCTCTCCTGTCTTCCCCGATCCGTTCAAAAGAATTAGGGTGCCCCGCCGGTGTAGTGGTCCGCCGCTCGCCGCCACTGGAGGTCCGCCGCTCGCCACCTCCCTCCCTCTCGATTGCTTGCTATGCAGCCTGGGCGTCGTGGTCCACCGCTCGCCGCCGCTGGACGACTGGAGGTCGTCGGCACCCAAGTACCGCCCACGCTTTGGCGCTTGCACGCCGCCGGCCCTGCCCCATCCCACCCTCCGCCACCACCTTCCCCACCCCGAGCTCGGATTTACGACGCCCACTGCCTTCCAGTTCGAGCTCTGCCTCGACCTCATCCCTGCTGCCGCCGTCTTCCCTGAACCAAGGAGGCCCTCATCTGATACGCTCTCGTCCGCGACGTGCTTCTCCAACCATTGGTACGTGACGATGGTTCGGTCCGGGAGGTGGCTCCTGCAATCCTGGCGTCGCCGCAGTGGTGGTTCCATTCCGGCGGCATCAGGGGAGCACACAACGTCCACGAGCAGCAAGCAGAGCCGGCCAATGATGCAGCAGCGCTGGCCACGAGGAGACGCCTGCCGTGGCGGACGGGGAGACAACAGCCATGGGCGTGGAAGACGGTTTTGGATCCTGTGAGCAGCCGCCGCTGCCGCACAGAAAGTCAACGCCGGCCTTCTGCTACTCCATGTCCAACAAGTCGCCCACGAGGCGTCAGTGTGGCATTGCTAGCTCCAGCTTCCCCTACAATCGTCTCTGCCGCCGGCACTTGCACGCAATCGTGCTGGTGAGGCTCTTCATGTTTACTTTCTTCTGCTTGTAACATGGCCTATACTCACAAATATTTTGCATCATCTGAACAAATGATGGTAAGTTGATTCATATGTAATGTGACATCCTGATTACAAGTTCTGTTAGATTAGTTTTTCTGTTGGAATAATTGTTCTATTGGAATAATTGTTCTGTTGGAGCAGAACAATGACATCCCTGTTATTCAGTTTTTAGGGGAGGGACGGAATGGGAGTATAAAACATTTGACTACTGTATTTTTTAATACTTATAAACAGGGTGTATATATCATCGAGGTAGTGCAGGGATATCCAACATAATCAGAGACCTTATGGTCGGATCGATCTTCATATATAGTAGAATGTTTTATTTGTTTGCGAGTTAGGTAATTGTTTTTTTAGCTGTGGTGTTTTCCATAGTACTAAATTAGTACTCCCTCCGTCCGGAAATACTTGTCATCAAAATGAATAAAAGGGGATGTATCTAGATGTATTTTAGTTCTACATACATCCCTTTTTGTCCATGTTGATGACAAGTATTTTCGGACGGAGGGAGTATTAGTTATTCCTACAAGTGTTAGTTGTTCATAAGCATATAATATAATCTGCTACTGTCAATATTTACCTCTGAAACTCTGGTATTCTACTCCTTTATTTTCCTGATACCTTGTCAGTCAGTATGTACTGAGTATATCCACACTACAGGTTTCTGTAGTTCAAGATCAAAGGCAAGAAGCAGCCAAATATGATGATGAGAACAAGGCTAATGATGGAGAACCTTCATCTATCGAAGCTGAGCAGTCTATTGGGAATACTAAGTTTCAATGCGCATCCTAAGTTTCAGTTACCTGAAATCAAGGCCAGTTTCAGTCGATGCCGAAGTAAACTACCACATGTAAGTTTAGGGACACACATTAGTTTCCGGCTAGGGATTTAATGGTTGCCGAACTTTATGCACATATGGCGTAGTAGAGATGCATGCTTCGTTATCCTGCAGTTATCTGAATTTTTTCTGACCTGCACTCTTCTTGCCTTTAGTTCTGTTCTTAACAGAATTATTACTTACTGACAGACGAATACTTGTTTGCCTTCATCATCTGCATTTCAAATGACTCATTATGCATCAGGCTAGCTAGGCAATATGAAATTTTACTTCTTGGCTATAGTCACCGAGCACTGCAATTTGAAATTATAGCCACGAATTTTGGATTAGTCGAAAGGGCATTCTTAATCTGATACAGTCAACCGAGCACTGCAATTTTCAAAACAAGAAGCGGCTGCTACCATATTATTTATGTTTACAATTAACAAACTACATCCTGACATTCCTTCTTATTTTTGTTTGCATTCAGACGTGATGACCTTGAGAAAATCCATGCACTTCAATTGGACAGGAGTTTTCTGCCACGTAATCGATGATGCACTTCACGTGACAGAATTGTAAGATCAGTACTTCTATCTACTCTATTCATCACATCTACACTTCTGTTTATTCATTCTATGAGCTCTCTATTTAAGAGAAACAACAGAGACTACTATTTAAGAATAGTAGCCTTTTCAATTAAATGCTAAAGTATGTGTTTTCTGCATGCACCCACAAGTTATTCAAGAAAAACTAATTAATGCCTTAAACTTAAAAGTATCTCGTGGCCAAAACAAGCAGTTCACTCAAAATTAAAACAGGAACTACTTTTACTGGTAAGTGGTAACTGTGCATCTCCATATTGTGTTGCAAACAAAAGCATAACAGGGTTTAGGAACCACAGTTTTAATTTTGAAAACCTTTACGAGTTTAGCAATAAACCGGCATGGTAGCAAAATTTTTAGAAATACAGGGTAATAAAAAATGTAGTACTTCAATGTGTGGGCAAGCAATAGTACGTTTTTTATAACAACTATTAGGATGTGATTCGAGTCTGACGCGACATTTTCAATGGTAGTCACATTAGTAACGGCTGAAATGTATTCAACTTCTATATGGTGTCGTAGTGTCATTTGAAGAGAGAAGTACTGCTGCTTAAGATAAACAAATATTGACTGAAAAAATGTATCATGTCAAAACTGCCCAACTGAAATATCATGATCTGCACCTAAAGTGTGTTCCCGGTGATGAAGACAACTATATGTTGTTTCCTTAAGGAAAACATGCACACACATTATTGATAGACAAAAATGCCACAATAATTAAATCTGTCTACTGTATACTAACCGAACTGAAACATATAGACTTAAAACAGGGGGCGGTCGTCTCATGTTATTATCTAACAGGTCATATTGGCTATACTTACATCTCAAGACGTTCAAATCATAGGTGTACTGGATGCCAAAACTGTATAGATGCATACTCTAAATCCTGAGAGTCTGAGCAAAACGTGATAAAATTGAAGATGAAGTGCACTGGCCGTAGCAACGCCACTGAAACTAGGCATTCTTAATCTGATAGTGGTCGTGCACGTTTAAATAAAGATTGCAGTCAAATAAAAAACAAAGATAAACATTTGTACAAAAGCGCTCCAGAGCAACAAATTATCTGTAGAATAAGAGTAAATGCTATTGTCATATTCAAAACCCGCCGGTTTCGTAAGTGCGGACTTCAGCCTATAAGGACTTCCTTATAGACGATGTTCTTCATCGAGGTTTGTAAGGACAAGGAAGGTCTTTTTCGCTTCTTTGATTTACCACTTTGCTTCTTGCCATTATCCTTCTCCTTCTTCTCAATGAGGATCTTTATGTTCCTCTTCGCGGTGGCTCGAGACAACGCGACATAGAGTTGACCATGAGGGAACACCGGATTAGGTAGGTACACGCCAACAATTGGAATCGTCTGTCCTTGAGCCTTGTTAATCGTCATAGCAAAGCTAAGCCTTACAGGAAATTGCTTCCTCTTGAACTTGAATGGAAACATGTCGTTGTCAGACGGGCATAGGGGTATTCGAGGAAGGAATACCCTCCTACCTGCGTGTTGTCCGATCACGATTTCTGCGTCGATGGCGTTCCTCTCGAAACCTCGGACCACAAGCCTCGTCCCGTTACACAGACCATTAGCCGGATCAATGTTCCTCAGAAGTATGACAGGGCAGTTGAGCTTCAGTTTGAGTGCATGCGGAGGCAGACCGTTGGGAGTCAACCCATTCAGGAACTCGGGGGCGTAGTAGCCATATGGGTCGTCCTCTGCATTGTCAAAGCTATGGTAGATTACTTCTTCTCCCCGAAAACGCTCTACCATGTGTATGTTTATCTTGTCGACGTTGTCGTTTGTGGTGGAGAGGATTGCGCGTAAAGTCATGTAATTCGGATCGGACATGTTGTCATTTAGTCTCGGAAACACATGGTCAATCAGCTTCTCTAGGTCGTCACCCTCGCCTGTAGATGGCACACAAATATCTTCAGGGAGTCGTATGTTTCCTTGATCGTCAACTTCCTCAGTGCCATTGCCTACCCTTAGCAAGTAATCCGCAAACCAGGTGTCATTATGAGCCCTCATGTTGGTGACGAGCTTTAGCTGGCGCATACCCTTCCAGAGATGTGAACTTCGGAGGGTTGCATCGATTATCTGACCCCGGGACCCCCTCCTGACGACCGGAAGCACCTGCCTGAAGTCCCCGCCAAACACAACAGTTTTTCCTCCAAAGGGTCGGTCCCGTCTTCCCATGATGTCGCGCATGCTGTTGTCCAGTGCCTCGACCGCCTGTCGCTTAGTCATGGTGGCCTCGTCCCATAGTATCAATGAGGCCATCCTCAGTAGCTTGGCGGTACCACTCTGCTTCGTGAAGGTGCAGTAGGCGCCATCATCGCAACTCAATGGGATCTTGAACCTCGAGTGGGCAATCCTGCCTCCAGGCATGATAGAAGCCGCGACGCCTGACGTCGCGGTAGCGATAGCGATGTTTCCCTCGCTTCGAACCTTGGCGAGCAGCGCCCTGTACAGGAAGGTCTTCCCTGTACCTCCCGGGCCATCAACAAAGAACACACCCCCATCACCGCCATCAACAGCAGCTAGTATCTCGTCGTATGCAACCCTCTGCTCAAAGTTTAGCGACGATGCCAATTTAGTGTCGTTGATGTCAAAATCGATGTTGGATTCCTCGATCACTTCTCTGGCCTCACCCTCGGTTGGGTCAAACGCATCGTCAATGCATGGAAGAGCGAAATCAGCTATGTCTTTGCCCATGGACTGCAACATACTGTTGGAAATATGCCCTAGAGGCAATAATAAATAAGTTATTATTATATTTCCTTGTTCATGATAATCGTTTATTATCCATGCTATAATTGTATTGATAGGAAACTCAGATACATGTGTGGATACATAGACAACACCATGTCCCTAGTAAGCCTCTAGTTGACTAGCTCGTTGATCAATAGATGGTCACGGTTTCCTGACCATGGACATTGGATGTCGTTGATAACGAGATCACATCATTAGGAGAATGATGTGATGGACAAGACCCAATCCTAAGCATAGCACAAGATCGTGTACTTCATATGCTAAAGCTTTTCTAATGTCAAGTATCATTTCCTTAGACCATGAGATTGTGCAACTCCCGGATACCGTAGGAATACTTTGGGTGTGCCAAACGTCACAACGTAACTGGGTGACTATAAAGGTGCACTACGGGTATCTCCGAAAGTGTCTATTGGGTTGGCACGAATCGAGACTGGGATTTGTCACTCCGTGTGACGGAGAGGTATCTCTGGGCCCACTCGGTAGGACATCATCATAATGTGCACAATGTGATCAAGGAGTTGATCACGGGATGATGTGTTACGGAACGAGTAAAGAGACTTGCCGATAACGAGATTGAATAAGGTATCGGGATACCGACGATCAAATCTTGGGCAAGTAACATACCGATAGACAAAGGGAATTGTATGCGGGATTGATTGAATCCTCGACATCGTGGTTCATCCGATGAGATCATCGAGGAGCATGTGGGAGCCAACATGGGTATCCAGATCCCGCTGTTGGTTATTGGCCGGAGAGTCGTCTCGGTCATGTCTGCATGCTTCCCGAACCCATAGGGTCTACACACTTAAGGTTCGGTGACGCTAGGGTTATAGAGATATTAGTATCCGGTAACCCGAATGTTGTTCAGAGTCCCGGATGAGATCCCGGACGTCACGAGGAGTTCCGAAATGGTCTGAAGGTAAAGAATTATATATAGGAAGTGCTATTTCGGCCATCGGGACAAGTTTCGGGGTCACCGGTATTGTACCGGGACCACCGGAAGGGTCCCGGGGGTCCACCGGGTGGGGCCACCTGCCCCGGGGGGGCACATGGGCTGTAGGGGTGTGCGCCTTGGCCTATATGGGCCAAGGGCACCAGCCCCAAGAGGCCCATGCGCCAAGAGATAAGGAAAGGAAGAGTCCTAAAGGGGGAAGGCACCTCCTAGGTGCCTTGGGGAGGAGGGACTCCTCCCTAGCCACACCCTTCCTTGGAGGAAGGGCCAAGGCTGCGCCCCCCCTCTCCCTTGGCCCTATATATAGTGGGGGAAAGGAAGGGAAGCCCCATCTAAGCCCTGGCGCCTCCCTCTCCCTCCCGTGACACATCTCCCTCCTCCCGCAGCGCTTGGCGAAGCCTTGTTGGAATCCCGCTACTTCCACCACCACGCCGTCGTGCTGCTGGATCTCCATCAACCTCTCCTTCCCCCTTGCTAGATCAAGAAGGAGGAGACGTCGCTGCTCCGTACATGTGTTGAACGCGGAGGTGCCGTCCGTTCGGCGCTAGGATCATCGGTGATTTGGATCACGACGAGTACGACTCCATCAACCCCGTTCTCTTGAACGCTTCCACGCGCGATCTACAAGGGTATGTAGATCCACTCCTCCCTCGTTGCTAGATGACTCCATAGATTGATCTTGGTGACACGTAGGAAAATTTTGAATTATTGCTACGTTCCCCAACAGTGGCATCATGAGCTAGGTCTATGCGTAGTTTCTATGCACGAGTAGAACACAAAGCAGTTGTGGGTGTTGATTTTGTCAATTTACTTGCCGTTACTAGTCTTATCTTGATTCGGCAGCATCGTGGGATGAAGCGGCCCGGACCGACCTTACACGTACTCTTACGTGAGACTGGTTCCACCGACTGACATGCACTAGTTGCATAAGGTGGCTAGCGGGTGTCTGTCTCTCCCACTTTAGTCGGATCGGATTCAATCAAAAGGGTCCTTATGAAGGGTAAATAGCAATTGGCATATCACGTTGTGGTTTTGCGTAGGTAAGAAACGTTCTTGCTAGAAACCCATAGCAGCCACGTAAAACATGCAAACAACAATTAGAGGACGTCTAACTTGTTTTTGCAGGGTATGCTATGTGATGTGATATGGCCAAAGAATGTGATGTGATATGGCCAAAGGATGTGATGTATGATATATGTGATGTATGAGATGATCATGTTCTTGTAATAGGAATCATGACTTGCATGTCGATGAATATGACAACCGGCAGGAGCCATAGGAGTTGTCTTTATTTATTTATGACCTGCGTGTCAACATAAACGTCATGTAATTACTTTACTTTATTGCTAACCGTTAGCTGTAGTAGTAGAAGTAATAGTTGGCGAGACAACTTCATGAAGACACGATGATGTAGATCATGATGATGGAGATCATGGTGTCATGCCGGTGACGATGATGATCATGGAGCCCCGAAGATGGAGATCAAAAGGAGCAAAGTGATGATGGCCATATCATGTCACTATTTGATTGCATGTGATGTTTATCATGTTTATACATCTTATTTGCTTAGAACGACGGTAGTAAATAAGATGATCCCTCATTAAAATTTCAAGAAAGTGTTCCCCCTAACTGTGCACCGTTGCGACAGTTCGAAGCACCACATGATGATCGGGTGTTAGATTCTTACGTTCGAATACAACGGGTGTTGACGGGCCTAGCATGTACAGACATGGCCTCGAAACACACGCGAAACACTTAGGTTGACTTGACAAGCCTAGCATGTACAGACATGGCCTCGGAACACAAGAGACCGAAAGGTCGAGCATGAGTCGTATGGCAGATACGATCAACATGAAGATGTTCACCGATGATGACTAGTCCGTCTCACGTGATGATCGGACACGACCTAGTTGACTCGGATCATGTAATCACTTAGATGACTGGAGGGATGTCTATCTGAGTGGGAGTTCATAAGATGAACTTAATTATCCTGAACATAGTCAAAAGGTCTTCGCAAATTATGTCGTAGCTCGCGCTTCATTTCTACTGTTTAGTTATGTTCCTAGGGAAAATTTAGTTGAAAGTTGACAGTAGCAATTATGCGGACTAGGTCCGTAAACTGAGGATTGTCCTCATTGCTTCATAGAAGGCTTATGTCCTTAATGCACCGCTCAGTGTGCTGAACCTCGAACGTCGTCTGTGGATGTTGCGAACATCTGACATACATGTTCTGATAACTACGTGATAGTTCAGTTAAACGGTTTAGAATTGAGGCATCGAAGACGTTTTGAAACGTCGCGAAACATATGAGATGTTTCGAGGGCTGAAATTGGGATTTCAGGCTTGTGCTCATGTCAAGAGGTATAAGACCTCCGACGATTTTCTTAACCTGCAAACTAAGGGAGAAAAGCTCAATTGTTGAGCTTGTGCTTAGATTGTCTGAGTACAACAATCATTTGAATCAAGTGGGAGTTGATCTTCCAGATAAGATAGTGATGTTTCTCCGAAGTCATTACCACCAAGCTGCTAGAGCTTCGTGATGAACTATAATATATCAGGGACATATATGATGATCCTTGAGATATTTGCGATGTTTGACACCACAAAAGTAGAAATCAAGAAGGAGCATCAATTGTTGATGGTTGATGAAACCACTAGTTTCAAGAAGGGCAAGGGCAAGGAGGGATACTTCATGAAACGGCAATTCAGCTGCTGCTCTAGTGAAGAAACCCAAGGTTGAACCCAAACCCGAGACTAAGTGCTTCTGTAATAAGAGGAACAGCCACTGAAGCAGAATTACCCTAGATACTTGGTAGATTAGAAGGCTGGCAAGGTCGATAGAAGTATATTGGATATACATTGTGTTAATGTGTACTTTACTAGTACTCCTAGTAGCACCAGGATATTAGATACCGGTTCGGTTGCTAAATGTTAGTAAACTCGAAATAAAAGGCTGCGGAGTAAACGGAGACTAGCTAAAGGTGAGATAACGATATGTGCTGGAAGTATTTCCAAGGTTGATCAAATATCGTACGCTCCCTCTACCATCGAGTTTGGTGTTTGCGTTGAGCATAGACATGATTGGATTATGCCTATCGCAATACGGTCATTCATTTAAGGAGAATAATAGTTACTCTGTTTATTTGAATAATACCTTCAATGGTCTTGCACCTAAAATGAATGGTTTATTGAATCTCGATCGTAGTAATACACATGTTCATGCCAAAAGATATAAGATAGTAATGATACTACCACCTACTTGTGGCACTGCCACGTAAGTCATATCGGTATAAAACGCATGAAGAAGCTCCATGTTGATGGATCTTTGGGCTCACTCGTTTTTGAAAAGTTTGAGACATGCGAACCATGTCTATTGGTGTATATGCATGAAGAAACTCCATGCAAATGGACCGTTTTGACTCACTTGATTTTGAATCACTTGAGACATGCAAATCATACCACATGGGCAAGATGACTGAAAGCCTCATTTTCAGTAAAATGGAACTAGAAAGCAACTTGTTGGAAGTAATACATTTTGATGTGTGCAGTCCAATGAGTGCTGAGGCATGTAGTGGATATCGTTATGTTCTTACTTCACAGATGATTTGAGTAGATGTTGAGTATATTTACTTGATGAATCACGAGTCTGAATTATTGAAAGGTTCAAGTAATTTCAGGGTGAAGTTGAAAGATTGTCGTGACAAGAGGATAAAGTATCTATGATATGATATAGAGATGAATATCTGAATTACGAGTTTGGCACAGTATTAAGACATTGTGGAAATTGTTTCACAACTGATACAGCCTGGAACACCATAGTGTGATGGTGTGTCCGAACATCATAACTACACCCTATTGGATATGATGCATACCATGATGTCTCTTATCGAATTACCACGATAGTTTATGGGTTAGGCATTATAGACAACCACATTCACTTTAAATAGGGCATCACGTAATTCCGATGAGATGACACCGTATGAACTATGGTTTAGAGAAACCTAAGCTGTCATTTCTTTAAAAGTTTGGGGCTGCGACGCTTATGTGAAAAAGTTTCAGGCTGATAAGCTCGAACCCAAAGCGGATAAATGCATCTTCATAGGACACCCAAAACAGTTGGGTATACCTCCTGTCTCAGATTCGAAAGCAATAAGGGATTGTTTCTAGAATCGGGTCCTTTCTCGAGGAAAAGTTTCTCTCGAAAGAATTGAGTGGGAGGATGGTGGAGACTTGATGAGGTTATTGAACCGTCACTTCAACTAGTGTATAGCAGGGCACAAAGAGTTGTTCCTGTGGCACCTACACCAATTGAAGTGGAAGCTTATGATATTGATCATGAGATTTCGGATCAAGTCACTCCCAAACCTCGTAGGATGACAAGGATGCGTACTACTTCAGAGTGGTACGTAATCCTGTCTTGGAAGTCATGTTGCTAGACAACAATGAACCTACGAGCTATGGAGAAGCGATGGTGGGCCCGGATTCCGATAAATGGCTCGAGGCCATAAAATCCGAGAGAGGATCCATGTATGAAAAACAAAAGTGTAGACTTTGAAAGAACTACTTGATGGTCGTAAGGCTGTTGGGTACATATGGATTTTAAAAGGAAGACGGACAATGATGGTAAGTATCACCATTAAGAAAGCTCGAATTGTCGTTAAGATGTTTTCCGACAAGTTCAAGGAGTTGACTACGATGAGACTTTCTCACACGTAGCGATGCTAAAAAGTCTGTTGGAATTATATTAGTGATTACTGCATTATTTATGAAATCTTGCAGATAGGATGTCAAAACATTGTTTCCTCGACGTTTTTCTTGAGGAAAGGTTGTGTGTGATACAACCGGAAGGTTTTGTCAATCCTGAAAGATGTTAATAAGTATGCAAAGCTCCAGCAATCCTTCTAAGGACTGGAGTAAGCATCTCAGAGTTGGAATGTATGCTTTGATGAGATGATCAAAGATTTTGGTGTATACAAAGTTTATGAGAAACTTGTATTTTCAAAGAAGTGAGTGGGAGCACTATAGAATTTCTGATGAGTATATGTTGTTGACATATTGTTGATCAGAAATGACGTAGAATTTCTGGAAAGCATATAGGGTTATTTGGAAAGTGTTTTCAATGGAAAGCCTGGATTAAGCTACTTGAACATTGAGCATCAAGATCTATATGGATAGATCAAAACGCTTAATGGTACTTTCAAATGAGCACATACCTTGACATGATCTTGAAGGTGTTCAAGATGGATTAGTCAAAGAAGGAGTTCTTGCCTGAATTGTAAGGTATGAAGTTAAGACTTAAAGCTCGACCACGGCAGAACAGAGAGAAAGGACGAAGGTCGTCCCCTATGCTTAAGATGTAGGCTCTACAGTATGCTATGCTGTGTACCGCACCTAAAGTGTGCCTTGCCATGAGTCAGTCAAGGGGTACAAGAGTGATCCAAGAATGGATCATAGGACAGCGGTCAAAGTTATCCTTAGTAACTAGTGGACTAAGGAATTTTCTCGATTATGGAGGTGGTAAAAGAGTTCGTCGTAAAGAGTTACGTCGATGCAAGCTTAACACCTATCCGAATAGCTCTGAGTAGAGATACCGGATACGTATAATGAAGCAACAATTTAGAATAGCTCCAAGTAGAACAGTTATTTGAAATGGCTCCAAATATAGCGTAGTAGTTGCATCTACAAGATGACGTAGAAATTTGCGAAGTACATACGGATCTGAATGTTGCAGACCCGTTGACTAAAACCTCTCTCACAAGCAACATGATCAAACCCAGAACACATTGAGTGTTAATCACATAGTGATGTGAACTAGATTATTGACTCTAGTAAACTCTTTGGATGTTGGTCACATGGCGATGTGACCTGTGAGTGTTAATCACATGGCGATGTGAACTAGATTATTGACTCTAGTGCAAGTGGGAGACTATTGGAAATATGCCCTAGAGGCAATAATAAATAAGTTATTATTATATTTCCTTGTTCATGATAATCGTTTATTATCCATGCTATAATTGTATTGATAGGAAACTCAGATACATGTGTGGATACATAGACAACACCATGTCCCTAGTAAGCCTCTAGTTGACTAGCTCGTTGATCAATAGATGGTCACGGTTTCCTGACCATGGACATTGGATGTCGTTGATAACGAGATCACATCATTAGGAGAATGATGTGATGGACAAGACCCAATCCTAAGCATAGCGCAAGATCGTGTAGTTCGTATGCTAAAGCTTTTCTAATGTCAAGTATCATTTCCTTAGACCATGAGATTGTGCAACTCCCGGATACCGTAGGAATACTTTGGGTGTGCCAAACGTCACAACGTAACTGGGTGACTATAAAGGTGCACTACGGGTATCTCCGAAAGTGTTTGTTGGGTTGGCATGAATCGAGACTGGGATTTGTCACTCCGTGTGACGGAGAGGTATCTCTGGGCCCACTCGATAGGACATCATCATAATGTGCACAATGTGATCAAGGAGTTGATTACGGGATGATGTGTTACGGAACGAGTAAAGAGACTTGCCGGTAACGAGATTGAACAAGGTATCGGGATACCGACGATCAAATCTCGGGCAAGTAACATACCGATAGACAAAGGGAATTGTATGCGGGATTGATTGAATCCTCGACATCGTGGTTCATCCGATGAGATCATCGAGGAGCATGTGGGAGCCAACATGGGTATCCAGATCCCGCTGTTGGTTATTGGCCGGAGAGTCGTCTCGGTCATGTCTGCATGCTTCCCGAACCCGTAGGGTCTACACACTTAAGGTTCGGTGACGCTAGGGTTATAGAGATATTAGTATCCGGTAACCCGAATGTTGTTCAGAGTCCCGGATGAGATCCCGGACGTCATGAGGAGTTTCGGAATGGTCCGGAGGTAAAGAATTATATATAGGAAGTGCTATTTCGGCCATCGAGACAAGTTTCGGGGTCACCGGTATTGTACTGGGACCACCGGGTGGGGCCACCTGCCCCGGGGGGCCACATGGGCTGTAGGGGTGTGCGCCTTGGCCTATATGGGCCAAGGGCACCAGCCCCAAGAGGCCCATGCGCCAAGAGATAAGGAAAGGAAGAGTCCTAAAGGGGGAAGGCACCTCCTAGGTGCCTTGGGGAGGAGGGACTCCTCCCTAGCCGCACCCTTCCTTGGAGGAAGGGCCAAGGCTGCGCCCCCCTCTCCCTTGGCCCTATATATAGTGGGGGAAAGGGAGGGCAGCCCCATCTAAGCCCTGGCGCCTCCCTCTCCCTCCCGTGACACATCTCCCTCCTCCCGCAGCGCTTGGCGAAGCCCTGTTGGAATCCCGCTACTTCCACCACCACGCCGTCATGCTGCTGGATCTCCATCAACCTCTCCTTCCCCCTTGCTGGATCAAGAAGGAGGAGACGTCGCTGCTCCGTACGTGTGTTGAACGCGGAGGTGTCGACCGTTCGGCGCTAGGATCATCAGTGATTTGGATCACGACGAGTACGACTCCATCAACCCCGTTCTCTTGAACGCTTCCGCACGCGATCTACAAGGGTATGTAGATCCACTCCTCCCTCGTTGCTAGATGACTCCATAGATTGATCTTGGTGACACGTAGGAAAATTTTGAATTATTGCTACGTTCCCCAACACATACCCCTAATGTCAAGCAACACCATCTGTTCCACCTCAATCGGGCACGTGTGTGATCGCCGATAGTCATCATACATAGGCTCGAGGTGCCTATCCCATAAACCACGCACGTCGCCTGGTTCACAGTGCACCAGAATTGTCGCGAAGAGCCTCCTGAGCGAACATGGCATCGCCCATTGCTCTGCCTCGGTAAGACAGTCGTCGAGCGTGTTATCTGCCTCGATGAGTCCCAACCTTTCGGCAGCCTCTCTAAAGCTCTCGCATAGCCTACCGTCCACGGTGAGCAGGTCCTCATAGGATGTCTTGCCAGCAACATGGTTTAGCAGCACACGCAGATAGTATCGCTCCCCCTCGGCAGGATTGGCAGACACAATTCGACCTATCTGATAATGCTCCACCCGCTCTTTCCAATACTTCTTACCCTTCTGCCATGTGAACCTTCCAGGAAAATCCTTGTACAATATATTCCTAGCCCAGGGGTGGTTTTGGTTAGCTTTGAAATACTCTGTCAACATGGATTTGGAAGCATTCTCAGAGGCGACTACGTCGGTCAAGTGAGCTTGCTCATTGAAGGCCACTTTGTGCATATTTGGGAGATGAAGAGGCAACTGTAGGACAGGCGGGTCATTGGCACACAAGGGGAAGCCAAATATCCTCCACATCGCCTCTGGAGGAGTAACCCACCTCGCGTCTACGTATCTTTTGATCTCATCAATGTTACCATCGGCGTCGGGCTGGTCGATGCTGAAAGAAGCCCTATCATGGCCCTTGTATATGTACTTGTAAAGGTATTTGACGGCCTTTATGCTGGAGCAAACCTCAACGTTGATGTGGCAATTGAACATCCGCAGAAGGTAAGGGTTATACGGCACAACCCATCTATTGTCCAACATTTTACCACGGACCTTAGCCTGCCGACCATCATCTCGACGACGATAAACTGGGTATGAGTCCTTGCCCCGTGCCGTGTTTTCATTGAACGGTTGTGGGTATCTGCACTTGCACTCGTTCTGTTGCATGCACACATTTTTGGGGTTGAGAGCACCGCATGGTCCGTGCATCATATGTTTCACCACCAAGGCGTGGAGTTCAGGATACTTCTGCTTGTCTGGGAGCTCGGCAGAAATGAGTCGGTTGTACTGCTCCGGAACGACAAGCTTATAGGCAGAATCCATGATCAACAAAAAGTGTGCGTGGGGGAGGCCCCTCTTCTGGAACTCGACTACGTATACATGTGCGACAACAACACCTAGGATATTCTTCTTGAACAAGAGCTCTTTCATAGCCTCTAGCTTGCCATGGAACACACGAGCCACAAGATCAGGTCAATCTTGCGCTGTCTGACTAGGAAACAACTCATTCATTATCTCTTCCTAGTTAGGGTTGCAGGTCATGGTCAAGAAGATGTCAGGCTTCCCGTACGTATGGACAATTGCCATGGCATCCATATGCCTCCGCTTCATGTCGCGGTCGCCACCTGGGTACGTTCCAGGGAGCACTATCCTTACTCCAACAACGCTTGCCCGGGTCTCCCCGGATGTAATTGCATCAACAACTCCTTTATACAGGTCGGCATGGATCTTTGTCTGGTTCTTCCTGTACCATTTCAACCTACAACTCTCAATCTTGATGTACATGTCCACCCCCCATTGCTGGAGCAATCGTGCTCCACAGAGTATGGGATTGAATATCCCAGGTCGTGTCTGCAGCATGTAACAGTAGTAGTCTCTCACGGAGACGCATAACCTGCTATTCCCCTCTGCACATGGATGAGTAGCGCGGAAGTTAGAATTCATATGAGAACTACACAATACATCAAACGACAGAATACACATAAGGCTTACCTGCATCCTCCTCCTCATCATCATCATGTCCACCTCTTGGTCATTGCACAACCGGCCAAGGGACATTACGTTTAGGTAGTTTCGGGTGCCAACCGAGCTCCCCCCTTGGGTAGAAGAGTGGGTAAGAGAGCGGGTCATACGAGCCAGCCGTCACATGTATACTGTGCCTCTGGTTGTCGTTCCCACAAAGTGTAATCCTACGATCGAACCTCTTCGCTAGGTCAGTGCCCTCCACCCAAATTGTAGCGACCTCAGATGACAGAGGTCTATTATACTTCCGTTGGTCTAGTCTCTGGTCAGTGTTGAGGTCTATCCTGTAATCGTCGAGGTTGTCCCTGTGCGTACCCAAACTCCTAAATTGCTGAGAGTACGGGTTTTCCCTGAGTATGTGCACCAACTTTCTGACGACATCCTGGTCTAATTGCTTGGTGGCAGCCTTGTGATGGGTTAGGCCTGGGTCATCATCGTAGAAGTACAACTGTAGATGATCTGGACGGGATGTTGGCCCGAAGGAATGAACGTTGTGGTAGATGGTGCCGTGCGCCCGGAACGTGTACACCCCAGACTTCATGTTTGTGTATGTTTCATCGAGGCTGACGCCGAGGGTTGTGAAGGAGAAGTGTCCGTTGAAGAACCGTCTGTTCTCCCGAAAATGCCTAGCGTCCGCATCAATGCTAGACCAAAGCCTCATGAGCTCCGGGATGGGCTCCGGTTGCTTCAGCTCGATCTGCCCACTGCGACAGCAGAATCCTGAGGCCTCGCTGACAAACTTCTTGGCCTTGCAGTGGTCGCAGTTTGCGACGTGCTTCAGGATGTGTGTGTTAGCTGGTAGGTTTGAGTACACATAGTCAAATGGATCATGGTCGACATAGTTTTTGTGTCTTGAGTCTTCCAATTCGTCGTGCTCCAAGTCATCAGCATCTGAGCCTGCAAACAATGTTTCCAATTAGTGCGATACCCCCAACATGTGGATCACGCTCAAGCGATTGTACATACCTTCACCAGCAAACAGGTAATATTCATCGTCAAAGAGGTCGTCAGGATTGACATCATCATTCATGAGACCATTGAGGTAAGCGTCCATGTCGTCTGCCCAGGTGCCAAACAACACAAATGAGGGTTCAGTCTCAAGGGACGCAAGGAGAGTAAGGATATGGGTGTTATCTTCACTTCTGATCGTGTAATCCGGCGTGCTAGATGATGTTGAGGCACTGTGTGCTTCAACTACGGTAGGTTGTCCCGTTGAGCTCATTTTCGGTATGGAGATGGACCTGACGGTTGGGGTATTAACCCTACCTGCAAACCTTTCATTACGACGATCTAGCAGAGCATTCCTCTCACCACGTGGCACCTGCGTACATGTTTTTCGCTTGCCAATTTTCTCCTGACGCTTCATCGCCGCCATACTTCCCTTGCAAGCTCGCTCTCTTGTCCTACGCCGAGCTCTAGACTCATGACTCTGCTCGTCAACTCCATTATCCGCAATTGTTACCGGATCACTGGTTTGCTGGTCGGCACTTTGTAGGTGCTCATTGATTTCGATGAGGTCGCCATCTACAGCACCATCACCTAAGGTTCTGCTTAGGTATGCACCTACAACATTATCGAATTTGGTATAAATAACCGATGAATGATTACAAAATGAAAGATGATTGTTGATGGGATAACTACCATCGGTTTCGGTGTTGCGAATGTATGTGGGGGCCGACTTGACAGTTGTAGCACGATCTATATGTTCACAGCCGGATTGTTGCGTGATGGTTGGAAGTGTGAGGGTTGGACAATTGGCGTGAGTGTTGAAAGAGGGAGAGCTGGACAATGCGCTAGTTAGATCTGGACGTGGCATTGCGATCAATTCAGCACACGAGGTGTTTTTCCTTCTAGCATAGTCTGCCTTTCTCTTCGCACTTGACTCCCCCTGCTCATCAGGGGTCCTGCTGTTTCGTTGTTCCTTTCGTCGCTCACGCTGCACTTGATTATTGTTTTGGAGGTTGATCGTACCCTCTTCCTTTTTCTTCCGATAAGATGCCCGTCTCTGTGCGTTTCTCCGATCCCTTTGTTCGTCTGCCATATTACTACTGCGGTCTCTTGCATGTTGCCTCCTAGCCAACTCTTTTTCATGATTGAATTCAGCAATGGCTGATGCGGACCCATCTTCTGGAGCATCATCATGTGACAAGGATGTATAGTTCAAGCTCGATGGGTACAATAAATGAATCTATATTATGATTGTTATGTTTAAAACTTTAAACACCCGTACCTGGCATCGAACCGGAAGGCTGATCAATATTAGTGATATCACCAAGAGGGGGTCGGGATGTATAGTTCCGGTTTGATGGGTTGGCTGGTTCAACAATAAAGTTAAAACATAATCATCTCATCAATGCTCAACAATCATGAAGATCCCGAACTAAGCCAACACGTCTACTCTTTTCTTCAGCCATTTTTTGTTCCATATACTTCGTTTGTAAATGCCCTAATATTTCTTGTCTAGCCAGCATGTATCTCGTACTACAGTGAGTTAATTCAAAGCTAAAAGTGCGTATTCTAATATTTGATTCCCAAATTTGGTTTGTCACCGCCATAAGCTCATAACTTTAAACACCCGTACCTGGCATTGAACCGGAAGGCTGATCAATATTAGTGATATCACCAAGAGGGGGTCGGGAAACAGTCTGCTTTTCATTTTGGAGCTTGACCTGTTCATCCTTTTTCTTTCGATAAGTTGCTCGCCGTCGTGCGTTTCTCTGCTCCCTTTTATCGTCTGTTATGCTATAACTCACTTGGTCATTCACAACAACACATGTTGTCTGGGAATGAGTTGGGTATACATCACATGTTGGGGTAGACGATGTCACAAGCTCTGAACTACCACAACCAAGGGCATTAAGACACACATCATTGTGGGCAGATTCTCTGGCTGCAGGAACAAAAGAAAATATGTCGGTTAGGCTAATACATGAACATGCATCCCTTTAAGCACAAATCTGGCCATATGAAAGGCATATCGGCTCACACCACTTGAGCCTTCTGTGTGACCTGCGGCATAAAGTGATGCAAGAGTACTCCGGTTCGGGAACGAAGGCACATTATTGTCTGCACGATGTATAAACAACAAATCTAGATGAGAATTAGTCAACATGTACATTCATAGACATGTAAGACAATTGTCCATGATGCACGTGTCGGATCATACCAAATGAACTTCCTGCAAGGCCGCAGGCAAAAATATCGGTGAGAGTACTCGGACCAAGGAACGAAGCAACATCAGGGCTACAGAAGGAGATTGATGGGTTGTCTACATAACAAAACCAGTACAGAATGAGGCAGTTTCGTACTAACCGAATAGGGTAGATAGTGTGTTTAAATATGGAACCCACGTACGTAAACTCGCATGCCCAGGCTGATCAACAATTGTTATCTCAGAAAGAGGGTGTTTGGTTAGGTTTGCAAGCTTGTCCTGCTCTAACCGTGGCATGCCAGTTCCATTTGTTTCCTTGTGTGCTTCCAAGTCTGTTAGGCATAATTGATCATGTTAAAACCATATGATACAACGGATAGGGGTATTTACACACTTCAATACCTGGAGTCATTTGATAATTGTCAACATTGTCAGCTACGGGAATGATTGCTGGGTTGTATTCATCAACATTTCCGTCAACATTATGGCCTGGAACACATTAGCAAGATAGAATGATTGTTGGGCACCCTTGACATCTGACTCATTTATGTTATTCTAACATATCTTGGCTCCCTTGTGAATGTAGGTCAGCAAGAGGGGGTACAGGCACATCTGACACCTTTTTCTCTTTCGGCGCCTTGCTATTTGCATTTCCCATTCGTACCTATCATTTTTCAACAGCATTAGTATTGATGTGGTATGTATCCTGAACAATTGGCTTGCCATGTATTTTTGGTGTTCCAACTGGGAACATGGGGGAGAAATGACTACACTGTATACATCTGATATATTGTCTTGGGATTTATTTTTGGTGTTTGAACTGGGAACATGGGGAACATTTATTCGTATGGCTCCATTGTATATGGCTGCATCGTATATGGCTCTGTTGCATATGGCTCCATCTGGTGACAATTATCTTCTGTAGCGTTGTGTGATCTTTAAGAGATCATGAGCGTACGTACCTTCGAGAAAGCAAGGTTGAAAACTGATTAGTGAAGATGCCCTCCACTGCTTGCCGCCGTAGGCGTCGTCGTCGGAGATCCGTGGCGTGTGGCTGCCTGAGGCGGCGACGGCGGTCTCTTGCTGATCCGCGACGAGATCGTGGTGTGTGGGTACCCGACTTGGCGGCGGCGGCAGTGTCTTGCTGACCCGCGACGGGATCGTGGTGTGTGGGTACCTGAGGCGGCGGTCTGCTGATCCGCGATGGTATTGTTCGTGATCCGCCACGGGCGACGTATGTGGGGCGGCAGCGGTGGCGGCGTTCTCGTGATCTAGGACGGACGTGGGAAACGAGGAGCGTCGATCTGGTTTTTTGTGGATACGTAGATTAAAACCAGTGGTACGGGATGATGGGAGGTGGGAGGAAATAAAACCGGACGAAAATAAAACCGGAGTACCAGGCTACTAACTGCTCCATTAGAAGTAGAGAAAAGGAGGAAGGGAGGCGTCGTGGGCTTTTTTTTTTGAGGGGAGGCTTTGTTTCATGAAAGAAGTATTTACATGATAGAGAAGAAAAGAAAAGGATTTGTTTTCTGGTCTTGACGTGCTCTACGGTCTGCTTCACAAACGCGATTTCATTTGTATTAAAAAAAGAAGGCGAGCGACGCGTGCAAGCATGCATGCATGCGGAGTCAATCAAGGTACGACGCCTTCCTTCCTGCTTCGGTCTGCACGAGGAAAACAAATCCACATCGATCCCTTCGTTTCGCATTCACAGGAAGCTGCATCCGCGTGCCGCCGTAACCGCCCTGCCGCTCCGGCGTCGCCGAACCCACTCGTCCGGCTTCGGCGGCGCCATGGGGCCCAAGTCCAAGTCCAAGGCCCGGTCGTCTCGGCGGAAACCGCTGGCCAGACCGAGGTAACTTTCCCCCTAATTAACCTTCCCTTTTTCGGATGCGATGCGGCGCCATTAGTGACCGATCGATCCAGACCAAGCTCACCGTGTGTCCTCTATGCATGTTCCTTCCTAGTGACCCAATGCAGGAGCTTAAGTGCGCTCAGCACTACGATCGTGAGCATATGTTTGAGTTGAATCAAAAGCGGCTGCGGACCAAATATTGCGATCTTTGTTTGACGTGCGTGCTTACGGATGCGGTCAGGGATGTGTCTGCCCGCCATGGTGGCGAGGAGAAGGCGGAGAGGAAGAAGAGCAAGTCAGCAAGACGCGCTGCTGCTGCTGCTGCCAAGGAGCCTGCAAAACCTAACAGCGGCGCTTCCTGGGTTTGCTTGGAGTGCGGTAGCTTTTTTTGTGGCGGTGCAGGATTCGAGCCGGAGGACCATGTTAGAGCACATCACAAGGAGGAACCCGAGCATCGGTGGTTTGCCAACTCCGATAATACGGATGTACTCTACTGTTGTGAGTGTAACCAGGAGGTTCCTCTCAAGGTTTTTAAGTATCGTCCAGCGAAATCAGCAGAAGCTTCAACTGAGTTAGGGCCAAACACCAACACACTTGATCCGAAGGATGATGATGGTTTGGACAAGGAGGTGGTGACACCGCAGCAGATAGAACCGGTGGAGGTGGAGGGCAAGGGATCCATCAGTTCGTCATCTCCTCACTCCGAGGATGATGATGGTTTGAACAAGAAGGAGGTGGTGACACCGCAGATGAAATCGGTGGAGGCGGAGGACAAGGGATCCAGCAGTCCGTCATCTCCTTACTCGGAGGACATAACCAAGGAGCTCTTTGTCGACACAAGTGCTTCAAGCAATGCAAAAGACTTCCTTGACCAAAGAAAACTGTTTACATATGTCTGCTCAAGGTGGCCCCAATTCAATACCGGCAGAATGGAGGATGCCGAAGAACTCATCCAACATTTTCTTCATGGTTTGGATGAAGAGGAAGATGAAGCACGTCAACCTTCAATGGATGCTTCAAAGAAGGTCACAATTGTTAATTCTATCTTTGCAGGCAAGGAGTCTACTACTATATCCAGCACAGAATGTGTACACGGTTCCGATGATAAACGTGAAAGCACCCTTCTATTCCGACTGCCAATTCCACATAGGAAGCACCATGTTGTAGCTTCCAGAAGCAATAAAGCTGATGCTGAGGTGCATGATGGTGATGATCCTGTATCAATTGAGGATTGCTTCTCTTTGTACACTGAGAAAGAGTTGATACCTGATTGGTTCTGTCGGTCTTGCATTGATACAGCTAATACGAACACATCTGAAACAAAACCTGTCGTGGAGTTAGGTGGTGACGATAACCAAAATAACCAGAAACAGGAAACAACAAAAGTTTTCAGAGCTGCAAGGAAAAGACTGCTTATAACCAGAGCTCCAGATGTAATGGTGGTTAGTTTGATCAGGCAACAAAGTGCTCCTAATATTGTTGGGTATGTTAAATTGGAAGGACATGTGCGCTTCAAGGAGATTCTTGATATGCAGCCATACATGGACAAAAGGTACTGTTTTCTAATGCCTTTTGAATTCTATGTTATAGAAGTGGTTTGGTCTCCCATTGATTTGCCGCTCCCACTCATTCATCCATCAACCCCTTCAGTTTTGATCCCCTTTCAGATGCAAGATTAACACATGCATGTGATTGCATCAGTAATTAAGGCACTACCCATTTTTAATAGTCTTGTTCGGATGGATAAGAAATCATTTTACCTGAATCTAAAAAATTGTTTGACCGACTATTGTAGGGAAAAACATTCCTTGACTGACTGAATATAGATCCATGCATCAACCACAGTCATAGCGCAGTGTTAGGAACTACTCCAGCTATTTGCAAGCATGAAGCATTAACTAATTAATAAATATAAATCAAAGTTAAAACTATAATCAATAAAAACCAATCGTTTGTCCAAATTAAAAAACAGAAACTGGTATAATTGAAGTTAGCTTAGTTTAATTAGGTCCATATGCATGAAAAAGCGGGAGCAGATAGATTAGCTAGGATCCATGACATGAAAATGAACTATAATTTTTGACTTAGTATTCTTTTGTCCCTCGTCAGCGACAAACAAAGGCATGCATACTTTCTCTTCCTAGCTTTGAAAATGAACCTTTAATTAACTAACTCTATACATTCCCAGCTCCCTCCCTAACCAAAGAAGATCTTCAACCACTACCTAGCTACTAATCATCCTTGTGTAGTTCCAGACAATTATTTAGGCTGAACTGGGTGTGGATATTTTCGAATTTGGCATCCCAGTATTTGTGATGTATGAGCGGGCGATAGTTCTGTATAGCTCTATGACTGCTCTGGTCATCACTATTTCCTGTAATTTTCAGATTTGACGAGAATGACAATAACACCTACCGTCTAGTTGGTGTTGCTCAACGCATTGGAGATCGGAAAGGAGGTCATTATATTGTGTATGTAAGGGCTAGCAAGATGAATGGTCAGGAACATCAAAGCAATGACAAGTCTTGGTTTTATGCAAGCGATAAGATAATCAGAGAAGCAAGTTTGCAGGAAGTTCTTGGTTGCGAGGCCTACATTCTTTTTTAAGAGAGGGTGGGAGACTAAGACTTTATTAGTTATTCTGTGCTTGTTGCCATGTTTGTTTTGTTTCAATAAACATCAATGTTCTGTTTGCAGTGTTCAACTCATGAAGCCCAATCTTCTCCTGCCAATGTCACGAGTGAGGAACCTAGACTTGACGGTATCAACCTTCTGCCAATGATGCCCAATCTTGTCGGGGATTTGATTCCTCCACCCATAGATGAATTGGTCCAATGGGATGAGCGGAGGAGCCACAACGGGGATAAAAGGAGAGAGCAGCAAGTGGACAAGAAAAATGCCACACTGCTACCTATGTTTTGGGAGTTTCTTGATCAGTATGTTTATCTCGCCTTTCTATGTTTTTTCCTAATGTTACTCAACGGGTTCCAATCGAGATAATTTTATTTTGATAGGTTCACTCTATCTGGAGAAAAGACGCCATATTACCGTTTTCAATTGTGGGGCATGCTTGTGAGAGGTTGTGGATCAAGGGAGCTGTACATCCTCTACTCGCATCTCTTGAGTCGGTCAAAGGACCTTGCAATGGGAGTCTGCAATGGTGACGAAAGGTATAATTTTGACAAAATTATCTTGTATGCAATTAAATAAAGCAATAGTTGTGTGCAAGATTTTAATACCGTTGTACTGAACATTGTAAAACAGGCTGAGGGTGAAGTTAACAGAAATTGCCAGGAATTATATGCTGAAACTTGTAACGAGTTTGAACATGGTGGTGACAGAATCCGCAAGGAATTTAATGCAGCAGCTCGACCTAAGATTTCTTGAAATGCCCAACAAGTAATGGCCTCAATCCCTTCTCTTTTGTTTTATTATTTATTCAAGGGGTGCATGGAAGCTTGTTATCCATGTGCCTGAATCATGAGTTGGTCGCGAAATCTTATGGGTTTCACCTCTAGCTTACCCCAACTTTTTTGAGACTAAAGCTTTTGTTGTTGTTGTTGTTGTATACAAATCAGTTTTTTAATCCTAGTGTTTAAATAGATATTTTTGTATATATGTTTTCAGGCATGAAGAGTTGAAGGAGTCTTTTGGCGCTGATTTGCTTAGAAATATGGATGTCTATGGTCATATTGGGGAGCAAATTATGATACCTTTGCCTGATAAATGCGCCTTGATCCAGGGACTTACTGAATATGTGATTAGTAAGCACAGAGCTGGGTACTCATGGGAAGGCGATTTTGACATAGAAGATATGGATATCTATGACGGCAAGGTAATCATCACAAAGAGTCCCAAATTATTTGAGATATTGCCTCGAATATCGCCTGAGATGGTCACGGCGATGGAGAAAGATTTTGATAGCATTGCAACAAAAGTGCTGAAGAAATTCATCTATCGTCAAATTTACGTGCCTTACCTAACACCTTTTCATATATTCTTGAGTGGAATGGGACAATATGCTAAATGGTGGTCAGACCCAGTCATGACGAAGGATCTGCGGGAACTAATACTGCACTATCCTTTTTTCAAGCCTTCAAGGGCTAGGTTGAACTTGCTGGTAGGCATCTTTGATGCATGGAGATCGTTCGATGAAAAAGATATGAGTCCCTTATTTAAGAAAATCTTGAAGAAGACACATGGATTGGCATGGTTAGAGGACATGGAGTCGGTTCTTAATCAGATCATCCTTGCTGTCTTTCGTTACAAAGACAAGGATGCTAACTATTATGAAGCAGAAATGCATTTCTTGATTGAGTTGTTAAGGAATCTTGCAGTAGATGGTACTGCGAAGTCCTTCGATTATCAGTGTGAGGATGGCTCCCGCAAACAAATGGTGCAAACACTTGATGAACTTGAGGTTGGCGGTGCTTACTACCTTGAGAAATTTGTGGTAGCTGCTTTGACTGCTTTGTTAGAGCAATCAGCGATGAAAGATATGTATGTCTTTGTACTGGCCCACAACTGCATTTTATTTGTCTTTTCTGTTTAGTTATATTAACTGCTAAGTATTATTTGATCTGCAGGCTGGAGTCTGTTTGGGAGTGCTACAAGAACTGCAATTTCCCATCTCAAAATTAAATTAGCGATCATTCATGGAGGAGAAATATGTGGCTGAGCCAGGTACACCTTATCCTGTCCATGCAATTCATTGAGATGTGAGTTTAGTTGCTCGTGAATGAAAGAGCTTATCAGTTTTGTTGCATAATCAAGAACAAAGGAAAATATTGTTCTCAAGTCTGGTATGTGTAAATCATACAGCTTGCTTGTTCCACCAAATGATAGCAAAACAAATTTTTATGTTCTCTTCAAGAAGTAGGCACATCACCATATTATTCAAATGGTGTCTTATCAGAGTTATAACAATTTTGTGATCTTAAAATCATCTCTTGTCTGTTCCCTTATTCTTATGCAAAATGTATTTGCTCTTTTTAATTCAAAGGTTTTCACTGAAGCTTGTTGATATTTCAGTCAGCCATGGTATTAATTGTCTGCGATATGGTTTACAGATCGTTATATCATTCTTCGCGGTTAGGTGATGGACATGTCTCCCCTTCTATTTCGTGAGCAATTCAATGGTGCTACATATCCCTTGCAAATGGCCTCTCTACATGGAAGAGAGCTGTCAGTGGCTTGCCGACTGCACGAAGACGACGAACCACACCTGATTACAATGGCCTCTACATGGATTAGCTAGTGAAGCTAGATATGAACCTGGATTCTGTTTTGCTCTGTTTGGGTCATCAGGGTAGTCAGTGTAATGTTGCTCTTTCATTTGTACGAGTAGGTAACTGCTGTTGTATCTGGGAACCTGATGTACACTGACTTTGCAATGGAGCCATGGAGTTGCAGACTTACTATTTGTCAAAAAGGTTAATTACTGGATTCTGATTTGCAAGTTTATGTTAGTACTGAATTTTGATTTGTAGAGTTAAGTGCCCTTAGCCCTCAGGCACTGCCGGGTGCCTTCCCCTTGCAACCGCGGAAATTTCCCATGATTCAGGTCTTGAAGATGAATAACATGACAGAACTTTGATGTACATTTTGGTTTGTTTTCCATAGTGGAGCCATGTACTGTTTTCTAAAAGTTAATTACTGTTCAATGGCCCTCTCTATGAGGAACTGTTCAATGGCCCTCTCTCCAGCTGCGGCCTGGGCTATCCAGGGCTTAGTCGAGGCAGTGAACAGTATGAAGAAAGCTCATGTGCACCTTTGCTGAATATATGTACTGCTGGGACTGAAACTTACACTGTCTCCTGTGCACCTTTGCTGAATTCCCATGAATCCTTGCTGAATTGCTGTGAACCTTTGCTGGATATTGAGTTTGTAGTTATATTCATCAATTCATGTGAGGTACTGGCACTTTAATTGGATGCATGAGGCGTGTGTGATGGCTGAACCATCTTCCTTATGCTAGTGATTATTTGTTTGTTTGATTACGCAGTATACCACCATAGAAAGACAGCCTCTCATCCTTTACCCGCTAGTTATTCTATTGTTGCGCTCTAGTGTTTCGCTGAGATCACCCGCGGTCTGTTTCCTCTGATCTGTTGAATCTGCGAGTATTTGGAGTAACTAGCTCAATTAAAACCATATATATGTTTTGAATGCGTGCTTCGAAGTTCTAGATCCTGTGGAGAACCGACATTCTAAATCACTATACTTGCCTTCGATCAGTGCCTCATGTGGAGGCGTGGCCATTTGTGGCGGCATTGGAAGGCTCCTGTTCTAGCCTGGCCAACGTGTTCCTTCGTTGTTGTTGGGTTCCGGGTTGGCTTTTAACGAAGATGATCTTGGTGATGTTATCATGTTTTGTGCTTTGGTTGCTGTCAAGTTTCCTTAATGCCTCCCCGCAAAAACAAGTGACTACTTAATTATGCAGCAAACAAACTTCAAAAGATTCAATAGAATCCAATGAACAGTCTAATTATGAAGTGACAATTTATCATATCCCAACAAACACAACCACTGATTACATTATATGGATCCCGATCATGTGAGGCAACTTATGGGAACTTTATATTCAATCACAAGGGAGAGAGGATGCCATCTAGCTAGTATCATGGACTCTAACGTCCGAAGGAAACTATTCACACATGGTCATGTGGCAGGAAAGTCGATGAAGATGGCTCCGATGATGGTTCAGCCTACGGCAGGGTGTCGGAACAGGCCTCACAGATTGAATCTCCCCGGAACAGGACCTTGCGGCGGCGGAAAAAATCGTGAAAAATGGTACAAAGGGTTTCAGGACTTTTACGTGAAAGAATGAGCGTAAGGCAATGGCCAGGCGCCCCACGCGGCCTTGTTGGGGAACGTTGCAGAAAACAAAAAATTTCCTACGGTTTCACCAAAATCCATCTATGAGTTCATCTAGCAACGATTGATCGGATGCATCTACATACCTTTGTAGATCGCGAGCGGAAGCGTTCAAAGAATGGGGATGAGGTAGTCGTACACGACGTGATCCAAATCACCGGAGATCCTAGCGCCGAACGGACGGCACCTCCGCGTTCAACACACGTACGGTCAGCGTGACGTCTCCTCCTTCTTGATCCAGCAAGGGGGAAGGAGAGGTTGATGATGATCCAGCAGCATGACGGCGTGGTGGTGGATGCAGGGCGTCACAGCAGCAGGGCTTCGCCGTATACTACGAGAGGAAGAGGTGTAGCAGGGGAGAGGGAGGCGCCAAGACTCAAGGTGCGGCTGCCCCCTCCCTCCCCCTCATATATATAGGCTACCCTAGGGGGGCGCCGGCCCTAGGAGATGAGATCTCCTAGGGGGGGCGGCGGCCAGGGCTGGAGTGGCCCCCAAGGCAAGGTGGGGCGCCCCCCCACCCCTAGGGTTTCAACCCTAGGCGCATGGGGTGGGCCTAGGGGGGCGCACCAGCCCACTATGGGCTGGTTCCCCTCCCCACTTTGGCCCATGGGGCCCTCCGGGATGGGTGGCCCCACCCGGTGGACCCCCGGGACCCTTCCGGTGGTCCCGGTACAATACCGGTGACCTCGAAACTTGTCCCGATGGCCGAAACAGCACTTCCTATATATAATTCTTTACCTCCGGACTATTCCGAAACTCCTTGTGACATCCGGGATCTCATCCGGGACTCCGAACAACATTCGGGTTACTGCATATACATATCTTCACAACCCTAGCGTCACCGAACCTTAAGTGTGTAGACCCTACGGGTTCGGGAGACATGTAGACATGACCGAGACGACTCTCCGGTCAATAACCAACAGCGGGATCTGGATACCCATGTTGGCTCCCACATGCTCCTCGATGATCTCATCGGATGAACCACGATGTCGAGGATTCAAGCAACCCCGTATACAATTCCCTTTGTCAATCGGTATGTTACTTGCCCGAGATTCGATCGTCGGTATCCCAATACCTTGTTCAATCTCGTTACCGGCAAGTCACTTTACTCGTACCGTAATGCATGATCCCGTGACCAGACACTTGGTCACTTTGAGCTCATAATGATGATGCATTACCGAGTGGGCCCAGTGATACCTCTCCGTCATACGGAGTGACAAATCCCAGTCTTGATCCGTGTCAACCCTACAGACACTTTCGGAGATACCCGTAGTATACCTTTATGGTCACCCAGTTACGTTGTGACGTTTGGTACACCCAAAGCACTCCTACGTTATCCGGGAGTTACACGATCTCATGGTCTTAGGAAAGGATACTTGACATTGGAAAAACTCTAGCAAATGAACTATACGATCTTTATGCTATGTTTAGGATTGGGTCTTGTCCATCACATCATTCTCCTAATGATGTGATCTCGTTATCAATGACATCCAATGTCCATAGTCAGGAAACCATGACTATCTGTTGATCAACGAGCTAGTCAACTAGAGGCTTACTAGGGACATGTTGGTGTCTATTATTCACACATGTATTACGATTTCCGGATAACACAATTATAACATGAATAAAGACAATTATCATGAACAAGGAAATATAATAATAATGCTTTTATTATTGCCTCTAGGGCATATTTCCAACAGGCCTCCCTGCATGGGTGCCCCTGGCTGCATGGGGCCCTGAGGTGGCCCCATGGCCCCTCCCGACTCTTTCTGAAACCTTCATCTACCGAAACAATGTTGTAAATCCCCAAGTTACTTTGAGCTTCATAGATATTGATTTTTTAAAGAGTCAAAAACATGCAGAAAACATCAACTGCCTATGGGCAATTATCAGGTTAGTCCAAAATAATAATAACTGATATAAAAAAATTCAAAAATGATATTGCAATATCATAAAACAACAATAAGCTTCGGCTTTGGCCAAAGACTTATCTATAAGTTATATTATGATTGCATCAGACCGCAAAGAAGTGATTCAAGATATTAAATCTAGATCCGAGGGAAAACATGCAAGCATAACGAGACAAATCATCATCACTGCAAAGGGAGTTTCAGTCATGTTCCTTCATCTTCGAAGGACGAGAGTCCAATATCAAGGCACATAGCCTTGCTTAGTTCACTCTAGACCTTACTATTCGTAGACATATGTGGCTCAATCAGCCTCCAATATTGTATGAACTCTGTGATCAATAAAGTGGAGCGAGTTTGTAGCCTTAGAAAAGATGAACCCCATTACAGGTAACAGGGTCCATTTTACATGGTGAGCAAAGAATAGGAATTACCCTATGTGTGGCCCATTATATTATAGTATGAAGTAGTAGTAATCAGCCGAAATCACTAATTAAGAAGAACTCTTTACAAAGATGATTCCCACCTCCCATGTCACCACAAGTGGCGCATTGCATATGCGTCACTTGTCGCAAACCGGGAGTTATTCATTTTTTCATTGATTCGTTTATTCAAAATGTTTTATCTCTTAAACTATGCGTCCAAATCTTGAACCGTTTTCAGCGTTGGATTCTTCGCGTCGAGATTTTAAAAACTAAATCACATGTCAATAGATTTAGACAAACTTTTTTTCACATCTAAAAAGCTGAAAGACGCGTGCGGAAAAATAAAAGCCAAGTGACGCTCTCTCAGCCCATCCCAAGTTGGAGGCTCCCGAAGTAGTAACTCAAAGCTGTTCTCCAAAAAAAAAAACCCATAGCTGACTAGCAGTAAATGAGCTAGAAAACCGGGAGGGCCCAACAACAACTATTCCGGAGGCCCGGAGTTTGGTCAGCACCCGCGACGAATTCCACAAGGAGAACGCGAGAGATAGATCCGCCGTGAAGGCCCAACGGCGGCTCACCGAAACCCGGGGCCGCCGCCGGCCAGCCAAACCCCACCCGGCGCACCACTCGCAGTCCCAGGCAGAGATGGTGGCGATCTCGATGTACCGGGGCAACCTCCACCGGGGCGGGGACGACGCCGCGCGCCGCTGGCCGGTGCCCCAGCCCACGCTCTCCGCGTCCCAGTTCCGCCGCCTCCTCCACCGCCGCTCCCTCGCCGTCTCCCGCCTCGCCGGGGCCCCCCGGCCCAACTCCCCCAACCCCCGCCCGGACGACGGCGCCGCGGGGCCCGTGGCCGTGGGGGAGGCGCGGGAGGTGGGCGGGGGTCAGCAGCAGCAGCATCAGGCCGAGCGGCAGGAGGAGGAGGGGCATGATGCGCCGATGCAGCAGCAGGGGGAGGAAGAGGGACAGGGTGTGCAGCAGCCACAGGGGGAGGAAGAGGGGCAGGACGAGCAGCAGCAAGGAGAGGAGGAGGAGCAGGAGGAGGGGGCGGTGGAGGATGTGGAAATGGACGATGCGGGGGAGGTGGTCGCCGGAGACGTCGATGCCGGCGGCAATGGTGACCCCGAAGAAGGGCAAGGCGAAAGCGAAGGCTTCGACCCCAACTCGGAGGTGAGGCTCGTGAAAACTCATGGCTCCTCATAGCTTCCTGTTGATCTATGTGGGATTTTAGCTGCCATCCTGCTAACAATGGCCTTCATTTGGGGACCCATGTAGATTTTTTGAGATTAGATTCATGTCATTGGTGGATGGCTACTTGTGAAGCCCCGACAGTAGATTTTTGGAATTGCTACTCGTCATGGTATTGTGGTGGTTCTTTTCTATCTTTGAATCTAGACTTTTAGCACATTGTTGGAAGTAGGATGAAATTCCTAGGTTGTCTTCCGTTTCTGGGTTGGAATAAGCCAATAAGTAATGATTCTTTTGAGTTTTATATATCCTACTCAACAATTAAGCTTCTTAGCTACAACAGCTAGCTCTTTCCTGAGAATACAATATATTATTGGTTGCTGCTGAACAACAGTTTAATTCCTGAGTTTTCACGGAGATTTTGTTGAGTGCTTTGTGATTCCTGAGTAGAATTAATTAACCACACCACACATACTGTTCTTGTTTGCAAGCTAACTACCTATGCTTGGAAACTTCGTGCATTGTGCTTGCGAGCACCAAATATGTGCTTGTTCTCTTTTTCATCTAGACCTCTGAGTCCTATTTCTGTTTTAGGTGGGTCAACCTGATGGAGTTGAAGAAAGGAAGAGAGAGTTGACTGACAAGCTGGATACCTTGAGTAAGAAAAAGCATGATCTTGTGCAGATGCTGAAGCAGGTAATTTTCTCATTGTTTTGGCTGCCGCTTATGGTTCAGAACAAGTTGCTATGTTCTTCATCCCCTGTTACGTTTCTGTCTGCATAAGTAACTGAACCTTGAATACCATCTGACCTTCGGTGGTCGACAACTTCAGGTGATAATGTGTGTGGCTTTGACTGTTTTCACCATTAATCGAGTAGCCACTTGAAATACACTGGTTCGAATGAGTTTTTCTTTTATTTGAAATATATGAACCGAAAAATTGTAAACTTGCTATCCCATCTGAATGTGGAACTGATTAAATAAATGATAAACCCATAGTTTAAATTTGCACTGGTTTCTAATGAAGTACTTCAACAAATTTGAATTGTACAAAGTTCGCCACCATGGACAGGAAGGAGCGTTCTGCAAAGTAATTGGAGTTGCTTATATATGTGAACTGACATAAGAAACGGGTGGAATTTGTAATAGGCTTTCAAATTCTCCAGCTTATAATATTTTGTACTTGTTACTCTATCAAACATGTCTCTTCATCAAATATATTTTAAAAATATTAATCATGTTGCCACATATGCAATGTAACCTTGTTGTCTGTATACAGAGTTGCACAGTAAGTACAAACTTTTTGGTGGTCACATGCTCTATTTTCTTCGAATAATTATCCGGGGGGTGGTCACTAGCCAGTAGCCAGTGTACTAAGTAGGATTAATTTTGGCCGCTTGACAGATTTTAAATGCCGAAGAGGAAATCAGAACACGTAGCATGCAGGCTTCACTGCGTGCTGCCATGCCTCAGCCGCCAGAAAACACAGCTGATGGAAGTGTTCCTAGACAGGTGCCCAGAATGACCGTTGATGTCAATTTCAGCGAGTTTGCTGGGGAGTCAGATGCTGGTTCCAACCAGGGCACTCCTGGGCGCCCCTTGCATCATGTTCACAGTATTTCCCCTTCAACAGCCTCTTTTGCTAGGTCTCCATTCGGTTCTCGCAACCACAACCCTGTAAGTTTTCGCAATGGCCATGTTTCGAGCTCAAATCTATATTTTCCTGTTGGATGCTTTAATGAATCAACGTACGGTACTAGCAAAAATGAGTCTACATTAGTGAATTCGTAAATTCATTTCAGCAATAGATCATGATTTCCTTAAAGTTCTCAGGCTTCAGAATGTTGTTACATGTTTTGGATTTCCCTTTTGTATTCATCATTTTGGTGGAATTAAGCGTTTCTAGAATATGAATGATCGCTGTGATCGAACCGTGTGCTTGTCCATTTTGAGCTAAAACCACCTGTTATCTCACAGGGCAACACTCCAAGAAGTCCAGCACCTTTCTCTGCAGCAAGCCCATCTCGCTTCGCAGGTACTGGGCATCAAGGACACCACCCCTCAGCATCACTACCAGCAGGCAACTTTGTAGCATCGTCGCCTTCCCCTGCTGCATCCGGTGGCTCTTCCTCTGTATTCAGGGACTATCGCCCGCCCAGTTCAACATAATTCCACAAAACCCGAACGGAGGCTACAATGTACATGAGTCGCCATGAATAGTTGAATGCTCTTTGCACTCCTCCTTGCATTGTTACTTTATTGGCAATATTATCAGATTGCAAAGGGCAATTCAGGGACACTAAGGTCATGTTGAAGCATCATTTTGTATCTTGGTGCTAGCGCTGCTAAAAGGGAGTCATGTTCTTCTCCGTGAGCTGAGGTCGAAATCTAATATCACTTTAATTAAACTAGAATACTTGGTATCCTAAGTTGACGAATTCAGCTTCACTGATGGCTTGTTCATGGCAGAAAGGTTGAGCTGAAAATGGAAGACTGAAAGTATATACCATGTAGTTCTGTTTTTAGTTTCCGAGCACAAAATGTATTCCTGCTGAGAATCTCAGGACTTAGTTCTTGAGTTTTATACAGACAGGTTCACTTGTTGCGCAGCAGAATGGTTGCTGCTATTGACACACAAGGAGGGAACTTCTGCGGAGACTTTTTAAAGTTGCAACAAAATGATGTTACATGCCACTACAGAAGTGCTATTGTATTGATGCACATCATCAGTTTGGACAAAAATAACCAATAGAAATCTTTCTTAAAGATCGTGCGTCTCTCGAACAAATGTAGAGCTCAGACAGCAGCGTCGAGTACCGGTAGACATACACCGTGTGTAACAATCAACAAATGGGAGTGTAGTGCTTCAATTCCTTTAGGATGCGGAAGGCTGTAAGCTACAGAAAGTAGGTAGCGTAAATTAGTCCAAGCAGCCAGAAATTAACTGATCATTAAAAGGTACACTCAATGAGAAGAACAACAATGTAAAAATCTTCTGTAATTGTAAAGCATTGACATAAGGGTGTAAAAAACCAACAATCAGCAGCTCTCCTGGGTCATTGCCAGATTCTTAGTTTGTTCCAGAGGTATTTTCCAAATTTGTCGGCACGACCTTGGGCTATTATCGGCAAGGTTTTGGATAATAAATTATATCCAGACTCGTTATTTGTCGAGAAGAGGAAATGACCAGTTTTATGCTTGTTATTTTGAGGTGACAGTATAAGAAGGCATGCTACCTAAACTGAACATGCAAGGCCCTATATTAGGAGTATCAGATCAAGAATGCATAATGAGGAGACTTCCAAGAGGAAACGGAGTCCAGCAAATCTGCAAGGTTCTCTGTAGTTTGAAACAGCTAAAACAAAACAAATGCCTCTGAATTTTCTTTTTGCTCAATTTAAAAATGTTTTTTCAGTCATAGCAATAGATCCATAGCCACATGCATACCCCCAGACTACGTGTGCCTCACACAACACAGTCCACTGAAATCAAAATGCATGAACACGGATGATTGGAACATCTACATGGTTGTACTAAAGGGTGCGGGAAAAGAGAGTAAATGTCTGCATTTACCTCGTGTGATGCTGCCACAAAGTTAGACCTTCTGCATCCCCTAAAATTGGGCAAACAAGTCCTGCAAGGTTCATGACAATATTTAGAAACAGGAAGTTAATGCAGTAGACAGCTACAACATTGAAACTCTGGTACCGCGATAAAGACATATTTCTGATTACTTCTTTGATGTACAAGTACAACCAACCGCATTATCTACAGGCCATGTGCAACATTTTTGAAATAAAATTAGTGCACACAAGTCAAATTCAGGTAATGATGTGACAAGAAGTGTAGCTATTTTCACGCCACTTGGATAATGATATGTCTGGTCAAAGAGAAGTGCACACACTGACCAACCCCGAATTTAAATTTGCCAGAGGGTAAGTAAAGAACAAAGTAATCATATATGATTAGTATTATATGGCGGCAATTTCTTAATAGCATCACAAAGATCGTCTAGTTGGAAACGTTTCAATGCCATGTATCCCTGGGCCCTACAAACCATCCTCATATTCAACTGTTTTTCCCCAAGTTATACACACCTTTGAGATGGTACAAAGCTAATTCTCTACCAGTAATATTAACCAGTAACGCCACTGAGGATACACAGTTCAAGAATGGCACAATGCCACAAACAAATGACTGGCGTGAATGCCAACCTGCTTATTGCACTTCATTGGCATCTCTAGCAGCAATCAACCTAGCTTACTGGTTCTGTGTTACCGTATGTGTTTTCCTTTTCAAGCAAATGTGTAACACACCTCCAGATATAGGATATTCAGTTTATGACCACTCCAAAAAAGTTGCACAGGATGCAAGCACATATGCTAATCTGCAATTAAATATGTACCATCTTTCGTTTTCCATGTAAAACTTGAACACATGAGGCAACTATCAGCTTGTTTCCTGAACAACAATACACAATGCCTCAGAAATGTACAGTTAGTCAAAGCCAACTACGACTAGAGTGAACCTCTAGAATTTAACTTTGGCCGGAGGGTAAATAGCAAAATAATCATCTAGTATATGGTTGCTATTACGGTGGCATTTCTCAATACCATCGCAAATATCGTCTAGTTGGAGACATTTCACTCCCATGTATCCCTGGCCCTACAAGCTATCCTCGTATTTGAATGGCGCTTTTCAGTCTATACCAATCTTTGAGATGGTAGACAAAGCTAATTATCAATCAGTAGTATTAGCCATCAACACCATTGAGGATACACAGTTCAAGAATGGCACAACGCCACAAACAGAAGACTAACATGAATGTCAACTTGCTTATTGCACTCCATTGATGTCTCTATCAGTAAATGTGTAACACATCTCAATATAGAATATATCCTGTTTATGACCACTCTACAAAAGTTGCACAGGATGCAATCACATATGCCAACCTGCAATCAATTATGTCCCTATCTTTCGTTTTCCATTTAAAATCCTATCAGCCTGTTTCCCAATCAGCAATATGCAGTACCTCAGAAATGTACAGTTAGTCCAAGCCAACTACCACTGGAATAAGCCTGACACAAGTCGTCCACAAAACTAAGAGTAATATTAACCAAGCATCCCTGGGCCCTACAACCTATCTCATATTCAAGTGGTGTTTTCCAGTCTACACATCATTGAGATGGTACCAAGCCAATTTTCTATTAGTAATACCAACCAGTAACACCATTGAAGATGCACAGTTCAAAAATGGCTCTGACACGAATGTCAACCTGCTTATTGCACTTCATTGACATCTCTACCAGCAATCAACCTTGCTTACTGGTTCTGTATTACCGTATGTTTTCTCCTTTTCAAGTAAATGTGTAACACGTCTCTCAATATAGGATATCTAGTTTATGACCACTCTAGAGAAGTTGCACAGGATGCAAACACATATGCTAATCTGCAATCAAATATGTCCCATCTTTCGTTTTCCATGTAAAACTTGAACACATGAGGCAACTATCAGCCTGTTTCCCGAACAGCAATACACAGTGCCTCAGAAATGTACAGTTAGTCAAAGCCAACTACCACTGGAGTGAGCCTCCAGAAAGAACACAAGTCCTCCACAAAGCCAAAGAGTGCTACGGTGAACTGATAGGTCAATTTATGCAAACACACATGCTAATCTGCAATTAATTATGTTATCAGTCAGCTTGTTTCCCAATCAGCATTACACAGTACCTCAGAAATATACAGTTACTCCGAACCAACACGAGAGTAAGCCTCTAGAAATGTACAGTTACTCAGAACCAACTGTCACTCTAGAAAACTTGCACAGGATGAGGATGCAACCACACATGCTAATCTGCAATTAATTATGTCCCATCTATCGTTTTCCATGTAAAATCTGAACAGAGGAGGCGACTATCAGCTCGTTCCTCCTTCAGCGTTACGCAGTACCTAAGAAATGTACATCTAGTCAAAGCCAACTACCACTGGAGTAAGCCTCTGGAAAGATCACAAGTCGCCCACAAAACTAAGAGTGCTACTAAGATGAATCGATGGCTCAATTTATGATCTAATAATCGGGACTAAAATTACCAACTAAGAGTGCTAGTATCCATCCAGTAAACCAAAATTCAGCAACCCGTGGAATTCAATCAAACAGCTCAACGGAGCAGAGGGGCGGAGTGCATCGGACCTGGAACCAAGCGGCGGCGGCGGCGAGCGCGGAGGAGAGGCGGCACCGCCTCCTCCGCTTGCCGGCCTCGCAGGCGTGGACGGACTGGAAGTCGGCGGCGGGCAGCTTGCGGGTGATCCAGCCGATGTCGAGGTAGACGACGCGGGGGCGGGGGCAGGTCGACCTTGACGCGGACGACGCTGAACCAGACGAGGAAGCGGCGGACCTGCACGCCCTCCAGCTGGGTGAGGGAGCCGTAGCGGAGCACGCCCGTGACGCGGGGCTCGAAGTAGGTGAGGTACTCGAAGTGGACGTAGCAGGGGCCCGCGAGGTCGACGGCGAGGCTGCCGTTGCCGGCGAGCGAGAAGGCGGTGACGTTGGCCGGGAAGACGCCCGGGGGGAGGCCGAAGAGCGGGAGGAGCTCGTAGATGGTCTTGTTCCTCCCCGGCGCGGGAGTCGGGGTCGGGGTCGGGGGCTCGGCCGGCGCCGCCGCCGCCGCCGCGCCGGCGAGGAGGAGGAGGAGGAGGGGGAGGAGGGAGATGGGCGGCATCGGGGGAGGGAGGAGGGAGAGGAAAACTCAGAAATACTGCGTTTATTTTTCGTCTCTCTCTCGAAGAGTCCGGATGGGTTTGGGTTTTATGGCCTTTGGTCAACTTGGTTGGGTTTGCTTTTCGAATTGTGGTTCTCCAATCCAAGCCGTGAAATGGCTTCAAGCAACGAAATTGGAGGCTCGGATCCGCTGGGGGATATACACCGTTTCTGCTTAAACAACGGGGGAAAGATGCTTTAGACCCTAACCACCCTTCTCCGTTTCATATTAGTTGTCTCTGAAATAGATGTATCTAGATATACTTTGGTGCTACATACATCCGTTTGAGCGACAACTAATATGAAACAGATGGAGTGGATTATAGTGACACACAACGAATGTAGATTTTTGAGCATATGCACCCTGGCCTTGCTATCCTAGCCGCTTAATGTTACTTTAAGATCTGCGCTACACAACCAACTTACTACATGTAAATTTTTATTTTTTTTTGTTTCTCACATATAAAACATGTCTTGTACTTCAAACTTTGCAGCACAACAAAGCTTTCTATCTAGAAATGTGGGATAAAACTTTCAGATTTTTAGGTCCAACGTCTCTCCCTATATATATATATAATAATAAAAGGGTTATTGCTTCTGGTCGACCGTCATTGAAATTGTTCCCGAAGTTACAAAATATTACCCACTATGCCACCTATAAGTTAAGAAAACGATTCGTTTTCCAAAAACACGCCAGGTTCGGTTCAGATACGCTGATACACTTATATGAAGTGAGCATCGAAACAGCGCAGTGGCTAAGGTGCTGGTCTTCTACACGGGAGAGCGGGGTTTGATCCGTGGTACTCCTCCCCTTTTTTCTTCACGTCTCATACTCCCCGCACGGTAATGGCCCGGTCGTGACGCCCCTATTTTTATTTTTTTTTGTTTTTCCTTTATCATTTTTGTTTTTTGTTTTCCTTTTTAAATTAATTGGGGATTTCCAAAAAATCATTTTTTAAGTTACGAGTTTTCAATTTTTTTATCAAGAAATCATAAAATGTTCATGATTTATAAAAACTGTTCACATATTATAAAGAAATTACATGATTTAAAAAAGTGAAATAAACAATTTCTGTGAAATAAAAAATGTTCATGATTTTTAAAAAATGATCGTGTATTCAAAACATATTCGGTAATTTGAAAAAAATGGCAATGAAAATTTGAAAATATTCAACAAAAAGTTGTGAGTTTTGAAAATTCCATGGAAAAATCGTAAAATGTTCATGATTTCAAAAAACTGTTCACATATTATAAATAAATTACATGATTTCAAAAAAATGTAAGTGAAATAAACAATGCCTGTGAAATAAAAAATATACATGATTTTTAAAAAATGATCGTGTATTCAAAACATATTCGGTTATTTAAAAAAATGACCATGAAATTTTTGAAAATATTCATAAAAAATAAAACAGATCCATAAATAACGAACAAAATAAACCGCCGCGTACGTAGAGGTTTTATTAGGGGATCTGTAGAGGTTGTGTTACGATTTTATTTAGTCCCCCGTGCGTCGGGTTAGAAAAAGGTTTCGTATTCGCGCCCCAAAATATTCACACAACTTACTATGGGTTCGTTTCTATAAGCTATATAAAAATGACTAAATGTTTATTTTGCCTCCATACATAACTATGTATATTCTCGTATCACAATTTTATAGGTTATAGAAAACACCGTTACGCTAAGTTAAGGCGAGACACATTATTCATCAATCTAGCTCAGGCATGGTCCATCAAATGCAGTTTGCTCAGTCAAAAAAAAATATTTCGTTGTGGCGCCTTACAAAATCAAATCGTTATGAGACCATCACATTTTCAGTTTTTAAAATGACTTTTTAAAAGTCTATTATCTCATCATGACATCATTAAGACATAGTTTGTGAAATGACATTTAAAAGTCCTTATCTCATCTTGACATTTGATTTGACTTTTTTATCTCTACCACATCTACATAATCTGATTGTTTTCTCACGTTGCAACCCACGGGCATATCTGCTAGTAAATACTAACAAAGATATTTTTAATCAAACATATCTCATTTTGTATATTTATGATTGACGAAAAAATCGCAAAGTTTCATCCCACATTCTAGTTAGAAGGCTTTGTTGTGCTGCAAAGTTTGAAGTTAAAAAAAAACTACTTGCACGAATCACGATGCGGAAATTGAAGGGCTAGACAGAAATTGAAGGGCTAGACAGAAAGGGCAAGGACTCCATGCAAAAGCTCCAGCGAAACCACGCCACGACGAAGTGATGCAGATCGACGAGACGAGACCATGCATGCCAGATACAATGAGACTTTCTTCACTTCTCCCCGGCGCTAGCCCGCAGATAGTCCACGAACTCGTCCAGGTTTTGGTCGGAGCTGCCGCCGGGCGCGACCGCGGCGCGTGCGGCCTCGCTCCACCGACGTGCGGCCTCGCGCGGGGAAGGTTCGAACTCCGTGGCGCCATCGTCCATGACGGCGCACGCGAACTCCAAGAAATCCCCCAGTTTCTTGTCGGAGGCGCCGCCGGGCGCGATCACCACCCGCGCCGCGTCTCCCAGACGCCGTGCCGCCGCGCGGGCGGAAGCCGCCCTGCCGTCCTCGTCTTCCATGACGGCGCGCACGCACTGCTCGATCTCGCCGCGCGGGAACACCCCCGCGGACGCGTCGCGGCGCGCGCGCACGCCGGCGCCCCACGCCTCCTCGATGAGCCGGGCGTTGATCGGCTGGTCGGTCCACAGCGGCAGCGCCGCCATCGGCACCCCGAAGCCGAGCGCCTCCAGCGTGGAGTTCCAGCCGCAGTGCGTGACGAAGCAGCCCACGGCGCGGTGCGCCAGGACGTCCAGCTGCGGGCTCCAGCGCACGACGAGCGCGTCGCCCGACGCCGTCGCCGCGTCCAGCAGGTGGCGCGGGAGCTGCGCCTCCTCGCCGGCCCTGACGACCCACAGGAACGGCTTGCCAGCCGCCAGGAGGCCGCGGGCCAGCTCCTCCATCTGGGAGGCGCCGATGGACGCGTTGCTGCCGAAGGAGACGTAGACGACGGAGCGCGACGACCTGGCGTCCAGCCACTTGATGCAGGTGTCCTCCGGGTCGAGCAGGTTGGCGCCGTAGGTGAAGCGGTCGACGTCCCCGGAATCATCGGCGGCCGGCAGAGGAACGCACGGCCTTATGGTTCGGACCTTGAAGTGGCGCTTCAGCCCATCCAGAACGTGACAACAGAAAGAAACACAAACCCACTTTAAGCCCAACTCATGTGACTCATTTTAAGCCCATCAAATATGTCTAAGATCCATCTCAAAAAGAAAAGAAAAAACTCAAAAGTTTCTAAAAAATGGTAAAACAAAACTCAAAAAGAAGGAAAACCCAGAATAAATAGAAAGATGGAACCTGTAGAAGTTTCTAAATTTTCATTCAAAATTTCCCCACGTGCAGTTTCGCTCTTTCCGGAAACTTTTTCAGGGTGGCTCAACTTAATATGGAGCTAGGAATGAAATCTCACAAATCGAAAGTTCAATTTTCACGGATCATGTTTCTTGATCTGAACTTCAATATGCAACTAATGAATATCTTTTTTTTTTGGATAAAAACATCAGCATTTGGAACCAAAAAAGTTTCTCGATCTTACTACCTCATACTCCAACTCATCGAACGAGTTGACGAGAACCCAGTCCCCCACGTCTCGATCAGCGAACTGGGCGAGCGCGGGGGTGGTGAGCGCCGGGTACGGCGCGTCATGGAACACGAAGGACGGGAACTCCCACCTCTCCAGCCCCGGCAACCCGGCAAACGGCTCGCTCCTGACCCCCGCGTTGTCTCCCGGCGGCGGCGCGTCCAGCAGCCCGGAGTTGATGTAGTAGTACATGGCGCTCGCCGCGCACGACTGGGTGGAGAAGGGTACGGTCGGCAGACCCAGCCCCCACGCTGTGCGCGCCACCCAATGCATGAACGAGTCGTACACCACATGCGTGAAGTGGCCTTCCTCGATGAGCGCGGCCAAGGACGCCGACCCACTGGACTCCAGCCTCTCCACATACTCGCCGACGGGAGGCCGCCCTCATCGTGGCCATCGGAGATGGACTCGACGCGCACCGGGCCGGCATCGAACCGGACAGTTCTGGCGATGAAGCGGGTGACGACGAGGGCGGCGGGCACGCCCTTGGACGCCAGCCTCTTGGCGAACTGTAGCATGGGGTTTATGTGGCTTTGGCACGGGTAGGGCACGAGCAAGACATTGGCCATGGACATGGTTGGTTCTTGGTTGCTTGCTTGCTAATGCCAAATTGACAATGTTACCGCGGATCAGATCAGATCACCCAATTATATAACATGCGACGGGTAATAACATGCATATGGTGAAAATGGAGGAGGTTTATTGCTCTGTTCTGGCACCATTAATTCCAATAACTCCCTTCTTTTTTTAGTAGAAAACACAAGGCCTGTATTGACAAAGAGTTTATCCATGCATTGGTCGGATGTATGCCATTCTGCTTATGGAAAACGTGGGAAATATGTGCAAATCAGCACGTTTCGGTTTTTTTTTGTGGGTGAAAAATGTATTACTCAATTCGAGAATCTACCTTCTAAGCGAGCAAACTTAGCTAAACTATCACTAACCTTATTTTAGCTACGAACGATATGAGTGATACACGATTCACGAATGCACATAAGTTATCTAATCTCCTTGATAAGCGATGCATAGATTGATCTATCCATCTCTTTTGCCTGGATCATCTTCACTGCAATAAGGGAGTCCATCTCGATTGCAACTGGAAGCTCAGTTCTCTGGATAGCCAACGACAGATCCTCCATACAAGCACATAGTTCAGCTTCGAGGGATTCACAACAAGAGAAAGGTTGCCTGCATGACGAGAAAATAATAGCACCTTTATCATCTCTCAAAACCACACCGGCACCTGCTGAACCATCGTCCGCAAATGAGCCATCAGTACATAAATTTACCCAGCCAACAATTGGAGCTCTCCATGTAGGTACAGTACTTATGAACGCATGCGGTCTATTGGTGCCTGTATCATATGTGATGATCGATTTTCCCTTGCTTTTATCTAAAGGGAGATCTGTCTTAATGCTAATAAGGGAGTCAAGGTAACTCACCAAGAAACGACTAGAAGCTTCCAGGGGCGATGGAGGTTTATTATGTACCACCTCATTCCGGATATGCCAAGCCCGCCATAACAACATGAGAAGCATAGAACGTTCAATTTCCGGAAGAGGTTCTAACGCACCAGTATTGAGCATCGTAGAAATACTTGGCAATGTCCAAACTCCAGCCATTGTATCCCATAGTACACGTGAAAAGGTGCATCGGCAAAGGGCATGAAAACTATCTTCAGTTTCAGTTGCACATATAGGACAAACTTCGCTAGTCTCAATTCCATGAACATATTTATTCTTCCAGGTTGGCAATGAATTAGTAGCAACTCGCCATGCAAAGTTGCGAACTGTTTGGGGAACATCCGATGGCCAGATTAGTTGCCAGCAAGAACGACGCCCGTCTGGTCTGTAGCTGGAGCCTGTTGCTGCCCCCCTATGCGCTTCATCAAAGCCTAGTTGATAAGCACTTTTTACTGTAAATATACCGTATTTGTCAGGACCCCATGCCAAGGTGTCATCATCCAACCTGGGCGAGGCCCTAATCTTTATTATCTCTGCTACGTCTGCCGGTAGAAAGTAGTTTTGCAGTAAAGCCCGATTCCACGAGCCATTATCGTTAAGTAATTCCGAGACAAAACGAATTCTGCACCTCCCTTGAGACGTGATGGGTTTATAAGAGTAGGGACGCGTAATCCAACTATCTCGCCAAACTCGAATACTCTGTCCGTTATCCACCCGCCAGATGAGTCCTGTCTTTAAAAGATCAAGATCATAACTAATGGCATGCCAGGAAGATGACGCATTGCCTGAAAAAACGGTGTCCTCAAAATTACCATCCGGGTAGTATATAGCCTTTAAAACTTGTGCACACAAACTATCCGTTTTAGAGATTAAACGCCAAGCTTGTCGAGCTAGCAAAGCTGTTGGGGAACGTAGTAATTTCAAAAATATTCCTACGCACACGCAAGATCATGGTGATGCATAGCAACGAGAGGGGAGAGTGTTGTCCACGTACCCTCTAGACCGAAAGCGAAAGCGTTAGCACAACACGGTTGATGTAGTCGTACGTCTTCACGATCCGACCGGTCAAATACCGAACGCACGGCATCTCCGAGTTCAGCACACGTTCAGCCCGATGACGTCCCTCGAACTCCAATCCAGCCGAGTGTCGAGGGAGAGTTTCGTCAGCACGACGGCATGATGACCGTGGTCACTGTGAGGAGCACCTCCTTTGTGAGGTTGCTCAGCAGGTAGCCAAGGACCCGCTGGTCGTCCCGGACCCAGATTGGGTGGAGAGGGTTGGGCATTGAAGTCTCCTTGCCTTCCTTGGCGGTGACGAGGAGCTTTGCCGGCTCCGGCTGGGTGCCGTCGACGTAGCCGAAGACCCCGACGCCACGCAGTTGGGGTATGATCCGCGTGCGCCATAGCACGTATTTCGTGCGGGATAGCTTCTCGGTGACCTGTCCATTGAGACTAGGCAGGGAGGAAGCGCCAGAGGAGGAAGACATGGTGCGGCTTCGACACAGGTGGTTCTGGTAGTTAGATGAGTTGAAGAAGAGGGGCTCTGATTACCATGTGCGAGCGGTAAACGTTTTACCCTTGTCGAGGGCGACATATCCATGTTATATAGTAGGGGAGCCAAAACCCTAGATGGCTTTACACATGCGGTTTGAGAGAGAGATAAGGAAGAATTTAAGATACATCTTGAGAAAGAAGAAAGAAGGAGATGGTTATAAGAATATCTCATACAACTACCTCCTAGCCTTATCTCTAATATGTACCGAACATATATCTCGTGACACATATAATATGTTTGACATGTGCTGGATGGATCATCAGTCAGAAAGAAAGTCTGACTCCTCAACACAACAGGCTCGTTGATTGTCACTGACAAGCACGTTTTCGTTGTTTCGCTGGCGTCTCGTGAATTTTTAAACTGTGATGATCAGTCGTTGATTTGTTCACTGATCGATCAGGCGCGTGCTTCACTTGTAGACTAGCCAATGAGAATCCCTTCTCTTCGTGAACGTGCAATATATTATTGGCAACAAGTCATCGAGAAACGAATCAGGAAACTATTTGAAAGAGACCGGAGCCAAGTTCAGTTCAGGGTTGGTACAATCATGCTATACGCTAAACACTAATTAGTAGATCTCTCTCTCTTCAGTGAGTACAGAACTAGAGATAAACCGGCGGATAAGTCAAGTTCGCGACCACCCAACGGCTGCGTTGCACGTTGCTGGTTGAGCTGGACCAATTAGCAAAGGTTGAAATAGGAAACCAACCTATGACTGCATGGTTAGAAGGGCTATATCTCAGCCCATTAAGGCTTAAATCCTAGACTTGATACTGACGTTTGTATTTTTTTAAGGGAAACAGCAGGGCTCTGCTGCGTATTTTTATTAATTTCAAATAAAAGAATACAAATAGTCCAAGTAAGAGAAAAAGAACTATACATCAGAACTAAAAAGAAAACCTAGGAGCGTTTGTATTTTTTTAGACTTATTTTAGGCAATCCGATAATGTGTGTTCAGTGAAAGAAGATGTTTCCGTTGACTATGAAGGCGTCAGTGGCGACTTCGTCAATCTCAAGATGATATGCTAACTCAGTCTCACGATGGTGCTCATAGAAATAAGACATGTGTGCATGCGTGCATAAAGATGAGTGTACTTACGTATGGATGAAAGTCTATATCTCTACTGTGTTAAAAAATAAACAAAGGTTGAAATAGCAACACACATCGCACTCGCTTGTCCAAGCCCAACGGTGGATAGCATCCTACAAGTTCCTGTCCGAGCCTCGTCGGTTGCAGCATCCACTCCTCCAGGCTTCGTCGAATCTGACCGGCGATTAGTATGAGAAAAATGCAATGATCCTTTGTGCCTCATTGAACTCACGTCGCACTGAAACAATAGATGTCCTATTCAAAGTCGCCACAAGGCTTGATGATCCCCTAAACAAACCAAACGCCTCCTGCACCGCAAGGAGCTCATTAGGTAAAGGCTTGATAAACATAGCCATGTCATTAGCAAAAAGCGATAACATATGCCGAGCACACCATTGCACCAAAGTTCCCAATATGCTGCTTCTCTCAAATTTCAACACCATGGCATTCGTGACATCCATAATTAGAAGAAATAGAAGCGGCGATTATGGATCGCCATACCTGAACCCACGTGCATGCCAAATTCTACTGCCCTGGTATCCATTGATCAAAACTCTCATACTGGCTAAAGAAAGCATAAGCGAAATCCAAGAGCACCACCTAGCCCCAGTGGCGGACCTAGAAATAAAATAGAGGGTGTGCACACTTTAACAAAGTTGAAGTCTATTTCAATTAGCTTGCATGAGCCTTAAAAATAAGCTAATTTTTATATAGTGAAAAAATGTTTTCCAAAAATCTGGATGTGCACACCTGGCACCCCCCTGAGTATGCACTGCTTGGCCCCAAAGCTGCAATCAGCATCTGTGCAGCAAGAATGGCTATGTAACAACGTCGAAAGCCCTCACAACATCGAGCTTCAGGGATAGCATAGGAATCTTCCTCTGATGGAATTACTTGATAGATTTGCTAACCAACATGAAATTACCTTCGATGTCTTTGATTATTATCAGCGATGAGATGCCCAACATAGGGCCCAGAGAAAGTGCAAGGGCCTTGGAAAATATCTTAGGGATCCCATGAAGTAGACTAATGGGATGGAAATCTGCAATATTGGCCACTCCATCTTTCTTAGGGAGGAGAGAAATGTAGGCCTAATTGCGGGAATGAAAATTCCTATCATTATCACGAGCAATCTGTTGGATCGCCGCCATAAGCGCATCCTTGATAATAGATCGACAAATCTGATAAAAGCACGCCAAAAAGCCCTCTGGCCCCGGTTCCTTGTTCGAGAAATTGGGATTTTTCACTATGAAACAATAAAAGGAAGAGGTGGATGCATTTACTTTTTGGGTTGTTGTTAAAATTTATCTTCTTTCAAAGTGTTGCATTACGTTTTTACTCTCGTTCAGAAGTGTATCATAATGGTTTGTTGTATATCGCTGTTTATCAACAAATCTAATCTAAAACAAGTGTATTTTATTATTGGTACATACTGAGATAGGATGATACACTGAAACAAGAAAAAGAAGCCCGAATCATTATGACACAAGATCAATTTGACAACAACCAAAAAAGTAGCCCGAATCTCAAAGCAACAACGGATGATGGATCCATATATATGGGATACCCTGTGCATGGTAGAAAAAACCCACTACATTGTCTAGATTGCTACAATGCATTGAACCGACACATTTTACATTTTGACAATATATTTCCATAACTTGAGAACATGTTATATAAATTGTTTGAAGATTGTGCACCACGCCGTGGCGACGTAAACTTGAGAGCATGTTTGACTTATAAAAGGGCAACATGACAAAATTGCAAAAAAGATAATTATATATTTTGCTCAATGAAAAGAACAAAGACCACAATAAAAAGTAGTACATTTCAATTCCTCATATCGGTTCTGAAGGCTGAACTGCGAGGCTAACTTATTCAATTTTATTACAACTGCATGGAGCTTAACCAGAAGCTTGAATACATGTCTTCTGTGGAGAATTATTAAATTTCGCTAGCATGCATATATGGAATTATGTATTGATCATTTCAGGGCTGGCTCCCAGGAATTAAGACCCGCTAGCGAACTTGGACTTGAGAAGTTCGACGACCCCGGCCTCCACCCTTAGCGCCTTGGTGAGCACCGGCGTGGGGATTGGCGGGTTGGAACCGAAGAGCGTGAGCGGCACGAAGACGATACCGGGGTTTTGGCTGTTGAAGGAGACAACCATGTAGGCCTCCGTCTTACCAACGTTGAACTGGAAGTGCATGAGCCCTCGCGGGATGAGAAATGTCTCTCCAGCATGCACTACCCTGGAGTAGAGCTTGTTTCCGGAGTCGAGGCTGCCGAGGATTCCAACGAGGAGCTCACCTTTCATCACCATGCCGATCTCGGTCCCGCGCGGGTGGACGTGCGGCGGGTTGGTGCCTCCCGGCGCGAAGTCCACGCGGTTCATGGACACACCCAGCGTGTTCGTACCGGGCCACTCGGCCACGTCGAGCTCCGTCACGGCCGAGCCATTCGGGGTGGACGTGTTGCCGGCCTTGGCCAGCTTGGACGAGAAGAGAAAGTCGTCGCCGGCGTCCGACATGGGTTTGCATGGATGCCCGTTCACCGAGACCGCCTTGCCGTCGAGGTCGGCAACGCAGAAGTCCTGAAGAGGGTCAGGGTCGGAGGCCAGGACGGCCGGAGCAAGGAGCAGCATGGCAAACAGGCCAGCCCCTAGGTTTTCGGAGTAACCCATGGCTTGCTATGTAGCAAGCTTAGCTAGCAGTGATCAGCTAGAGTTTGTCGATCAAGAGTCTTTGAGGCACTGGTGGTTGCAGCTAAGCTGCGGTGGATGAGTTAGCGATGAGGCATATGGAGTCCTTTATATAGGGCTATGATCAGTGCATGGATGCATGTATGCATGGTGCTGGCTATGCATGCTGTCACCGCATGCATATGCCGCATGTGTGAACACCGGAAGCAGAGTTATTTTGGTGAGGATAGAGTATATTATTGATATTATTGGCGCCGAGATCTCACCTTGCGAAGAAATTGAAGATGGCCCAAGGTCCGAAGTCAAGGCCATACCGGCTGCTAAGGAAATGGGACCTGCCAACGGAGACAACAAGGAGGTGTATCTCAATGGAGTATTGTGCTTGGAAACAGATGTTCACAAGATTCGTGCACACCTCTACTCAACGATCATCTTGATCTCGTTTTCAGGAAAAAATGGCAATGTAGAAGGATAAGCACAACTATTAGTAACCACCAGTCCACAACTATTGGTTCATATAAGTACTCGTGCAAAAATAACATATTAGTATTCATACAAAAATATCACATTAGCACCCACACCTATATTTCATACTCCCTACATCTCAAAATATAAAAGTGTATTGTTTTTTTTCTAAGAGTCAAACCTTTCTATGTTTGATTAATTTTATGGCAAGAAATATAAATATTTGCAATACCAAATAAACAAAATATATTTGATGGTGGATTTAATGATACTAACTTCGTATTGTAGATTATTATTTTTCCAAATAATCTTGGTCAAAGATTAAGAAGTTTGAAATTATAAAGCCTAATACACTTGTACTTTGAAAACGGATGGACTCACGCAAAAATATCAGTTTGACCAATCATTGTGGAGATATTATAAATATTTGGTTAGTGTTTTATAGAGATTAAAAGTGGTGCCTTGTAGTGTTTTATCGACTCACTCCAGTGATTGTATTTGTCACTAGACGGTCTACGAACCTGGATGTAATTTTTAGTTCTATTGTTTGTTGTACTACCATAACAATTGATGAATAAATCGAAAGTTTCTCGCAAAAAAATGATGCCTTGAAGAAGTGGGCAATATGTTTGAAAAGGGGCAAGGTGGAAAGGATAAGTGAACGTGTAAAGATGCGCGTGCGCACACACACACCGTCAGCATATGCAAACACTCACAGGACATCTACTACTGCAAACTAGAATCGTGGAGCTTCAAGAATGGCGAAGTCACCAAATACTTGGTATCGACGTGGTCGCTGGTGAACTTGAAATACAACCACATGTTGGTTCCAGGGTGTAAGTAGAGATTGAGATAGTTCGACAGAACAGGGCGTGAGTCAGTTCTGTTTAAAGGATGAGGTCGAATCAGGGCTAGCCATTGATGTTTGAAACACGAGCAATGTGTACCCTAAATTTGTAAACAGAAAAATGTGTTTTAAATTCTAGGACTCCACTATAAAATAAATCAGACGTTCGATTTTTGACCATGGCAAATCAAATATTTTTCATGACAAATTATGTTCTTTGAGGATGGTAAGTTTAATTGGCGAGCATGACAAATCTGTCTCAGTTCAGTTTTTATCAGGAAATTAGCATGCTTACAAACTAAATTTGCCGTTATCGCGTCAATATTAATTGGCATGAAAAACGTGAGATTTATCATGCCTAAAATCTGACATCAAAATTTTAGTGTTTCGAAAATTTTATCATGATGATTGATGGGTCGGTGATATGCGGCCATGTAGGTGCTCCACCTGGTGGAGGAGCCAGCCGAACCGGCCGGGGACACCGGAGCCTGGAGACAGGGAGAGGCGGGCCGATGCATGTGCTGGATGGATCAGTCAGAAAGAAAGTCTGACTCCTCAACACAACAGGCTCGTTGATTGTCACTGACAAGCGACAAGCACGTTTTCGTTGTTTCGCTAGCGTCTCACGAATTTTTAAACTTTTTTTTTGTTTTTTTAGGGGAACTTGCAACTTTATTCAAAAAATTAAATTTTAAACTGTGATGATCAGTCGTTGCTTTGCTCACCTGTACTAGTAGCCAATGAGAACCCCTTCTCTGCGCGAACGTGCAATATACTATTGGCAACAAGTCATCGAGAAACGAATCAAGACACTATTTGAGAGAGACCGGAGCCAGGTTCAGTTCAGGGTTGGTCCAATCATGCTATACGTTGAACGTCAATTAGCAGATGTCCCTCTCTTCAGTGAGTACAAAACAAGAGATAAACTGACGGATAAGTCAAGTCCGCGACCACCCAACGGCTGCGTTGCACGTTGCTGCTTGGGCTAGACTAATTTGCAAAGGTTGAAATAGGGAACCAACCCGTGGCGGCTGGACGGTTAGGAGGGCTATTTTAATCCATTAAGGTTTAAATTCTAGACTTGACCAAGCTGTGGCTGGATAATTAGGAGGGCTATCCCAACCCATCAAGTTTTAAATTGTAGACTCGACCAAGTTGTGGCTGGATGGTTAGGAGGGCTATACCTTCCCATCAAGGTTTAAATCCTAGACTTGATGCTGGTGCTTGTATTCTTTTAGATTTATTTCAAGTCTTTCGGTGATGTGTGTTCAGTGAAAGAAGATGTTCCCGTACGAATGCGTTAGTGGCGACTTCGTCAATCTCAATATGATATGCTAGCTCAGTCTCACCATGGTGCTCATAGAAATAAGACATGCGCGCATGCGTTCATAAAGATAAGTGTATTTGCGTATGGATGAAAGTCTACGTCTCTGCTGTGTTAAAAAAAAACAAAGGTTGAAATAGCAACACACATCACACTCGCTTGTCCAAGCCCAACGGTGGATAGCATCTTGCGAGTTCCTGCCCGAGCCTCGTCAGTTGCAGCATCCACGTCTCCGGGCTTCATCGAATCTGACCGGCGGTTAGTATGGGAAAAATACAGTGATCCTTTGCACCTAATTGAACTCACGTCGGATTGAAACAATAGATGTCTTTTTTTAACCCCAGATGTCTTATTCAAAGTCGCAACAAGGCCCAACGATCCCCTAAACAAACCAAACATCTCCTGCACCGCAAGGGGCTCATTAGGTAAATGCTTGATAAACATAGCCGTGTCATTACCGAAAAGCGATAACCAATGCCGAGCACACCATTGCACCAAAATTGCCAATATGCTGCTTCTCTCAAATCTCAACACCATGGCATTCGTGACATCCATAATTAGAAGAACCTGCACCCACGCGCATGCCAAATTTTGCTGCCCTGGTGTCCATTGATCAAAACTCTCATACCGGCTGAAGAAAGCATAAGCGAAATCCAAGAGCACCACCTGGCCCCAAAGCCGCAATCCACATCTGTGCAGCAAGAATGGCCACGAAACAATGTTGAAAGCCCTCACGACACCAAGCTTCAGGAATAGCATAGGAATCTTCCTCTGATGGAATTACTTGATAGATTTGCTAACCAGCATGAAATTACCTTGGATTGTCTTTGATTATTATCAACGATGAGATGATCCAACATAGGGCCCAGACAAAGTGCAAGGGCCTTGGAAAAGATCTTGGGGATCCCATGAAGTAGACTAATGGGATGGAAATCTGTAATATCGGCCACCCCATCTTTCTTAGTAAGGAGAGCAATGTAGGCCTAATTGCGATAATGAAAATTCCTACCATTATAACGAGAAATCTGCTGGATTGCCGCCATAATTGCATCCTTGATAATAGACCGACAAATCTGATAAAATCATGCCAAAAAGCCCTCTACCCCTAGCACGGTGTCCGAGAAATTGGGATTTTTCGACATGAAACAATAAAAGGAAGAGGTGGATGCATTTACATGTATGCACGAAGCTTGAGCCGATACATTCAGTGCATTCCAATAACTTGAGCGCATGCTTTTTCTACCATGCATGGATCCACTGTCAGTAATTGCTTTGAGATTCATGCTACATTTTTGGTTGCTGTTAAAATTTATCTTCTTTCAATGTGTTGCATTAGGTTTTTCCTCTCGTTCAGAAGTGTATCATAATGGTTTGTTGCGTATGGCCGTTTATCAACAAATCTAATTTAAAACAAGTGCATTTTATTATTGGTACATACTGAGACAGGATGATACACTTTGAAACAAGAAAAAGAAACCCAAACGAAACATTATGAGACAAGATCAATTTGACAACAACAAAAAAAGTAGCCCAAATCTCAAAGCAACAATGGATGATGGTGATGGGGAACGTAGCATAAATTCAAAATTTTCCTACGTGTCACCAAGATCAATCTATGGAGTCATCTAGCAACGAGGGAGGAGTGGATCTACATACCCTTGTAGATCGCGCGCGGAAGCGTTCAAGAGAACGGGGTTGATGGAGTCGTACTCGTCGTGATCCAAATCACCGATGATCCTAGCGCCGAACGGACGGCACCTCCGCGTTCAACACACGTACAGAGCAGCGACGTCTCCTCCTTCTTGATCCAGCAAGGGGGGGGAGAGGTTGATGGAGATCCAGCAGCACGACGGCGTGGTGGTGGAAGTAGCGGGATTCCAACAGGGCTTCGCCAAGCGCTGCAGGAGGAGGGAGATGTGCCATGGGAGGGAGAGGGAGGCGCCAGGGCTTGGGTTGGGCTGCCCTCCCTTCCCCCCACTATATATAGGGCCAAGGGAGAGGGGGGAGGCGCAGCCTTGGCCCTTCCTCCAAGGAAGGGTGCGGCTAGGGAGGAGTCCCTCCTCCCCAAGGCACCTCAGAGGTGCCTTCCCCCTTTAGGACTCTTCCTCTCCCTTGATTCTTGGCACATGGGCCTCTTGGGGCTGGTGCCCTTGGCCCATATAGGCCAAGGCGCACCCCCTACAGCCCATGTGACCCCCGGGGCAGGTGGCCCCACCCGGTGGACCCCCGGGACCCTTCCGGTGGTCCCGGTACAATACGACCCCGAAACTTGTCCTGATGGCCGAAATAGCACTTCCTATATATAATTCTTTACCTCCGGACCATTCCGGAACTCCTCGTGACGTCCGGCATCTCATCCGGGACTCCGAACAACTTTCGGGTTACCGCATACTAATATCTCTATAACCCTAGCGTCACCGAACCTTAAGTGTGTAGACCCTACGGGTTCGGGAGATATGCAGACATGACCGAGATGACTCTCCGGTCAATAACCAACAGCGGGATCTGGATACCCATGTTGGCTCCCACATGTTCCACGATGATCTCATCGGATGAACCACGATATCAAGGACTTAATCAATCCCGTATACAATTCCCTTTGTCTAGCTGTACGATACTTGCCCGAGATTCGATCGTCGGTATCTCGATACCTTGTTCAATCTCGTTACCGGCAAGTCTCTTTACTCGTTTCGTAACACATCATCCCGTGATCAACTCCTTGATCACATTGTGCACATTATGATGATGTCCTACCGAGTGGGCCCAGAGATACCTCTCCGTTTACACGGAGTGACAAATTCCAGTCTCGATTCGTGCCAACCCAACAGACACTTTCAGAGATACCCGTAGTGTACCTTTATAGCCACCCAGTTACGTTGTGACGTTTGGCACACCCAAAGCACTCCTACGGTATGCCGGGAGTTGCACAATCTCATGGTCTAAGGAAATGATACTTGACATTAGAAAAGCTTTAGCATACGAACTACATGATCTTGTGCTAGGCTTAGGATTGGGTCTTGTCCATCACATCATTCTCCTAATGATGTGATCCCGTTATCAATGACATCCAATGTCCATGGTCAGGAAACCCAACCATCTATTGATCAACGAGCTAGTCAACTAGAAGGCTCACTAGGGACATGGTGTTGTCTATGTATCCACACATGTATCTGAGTTTCCTATCAATACAATTATAGCATGGATAATAAACAATTATCATGAACAAGGAAATATAATAATAACTAATTTATTATTGCCTCTAGGGCATATTTTCAACAGTCTCCCACTTGCACTAGAGTCAATAATCTAGTTCACATCGCCATGTGATTAACACTCACAGGTCACATCGCCATGTGACTAACACCCAAGAGTTTACTAGAGTCAGTAGTCTAGTTCACATCACTATGTGATTAACACTCAATGAGTTTTAGGTTTGATCATGTTGCTTGTGAGAGAGGTTTTAGTCAACGGGTCTGAACCTTTCAGATCCGTGTGTGCTTTACAAATCTCTATGTCATCTCCTAGATGTAGCTACCACGTTCTATTTGGAGCTATTCCAAATAACTGTTCTACTTGGAGCTATTCTAAATTGTTGCTCCATTATATGTATCCGGTATCTCTACTCAGAGCTATCCGGATAGGTGTTAAGCTTGCATCGACGTAATCCTTTACGACGAACTCTTTTACCACCTCCATAATCGAGAAATTTCCTTAGTCCACTAGTTACTAAGGATAACTTTGACCGCTGTCCTGTGATCCATTCTTGGATCACACTTGTACCCCTTGACTGACTCATGGCAAGGCACACTTCAGGTGCGGTACACAGCATAGCATACTGAAGAGCCTATGTCTTAAGCATAGGGGACGACCTTCGTCCTTTCTCTCTATTCTGCCGTGGTCGAGCTTTAAGTCTTAACTTCATACCTTACAACTCAGGCAAGAATTCCTTCTTTGACTGATCCATCTTGAACACCTTCAAGATCATGTCAAGGTATGTGCTCATTTGAAAGTACTTTTAAGCGTTTTGATCTATCCTTATAGATCTTGATGCTCAATGTTCAAGTAGCTTAATCCAGGCTTTCCATTGAAAAACACTTTCCCAATAACCCTATATGCTTTCCAGAAATTCTACATCATTTCTGATCAACAATGTGTCAACAACATATACTCATCAGAAATTCTATAGTGCTCCCACTCACTTCTTTGGAAATACCAGTTTCTCATAAACTTTGTATACACCCAAAATCTTTGATCATCTCATCAAAGCATACATTCCAACTCCGAGATGCTTACTCCAGTCCTTAGAAGGATTGCTGCAGCTTTGCATACTTATTAGCATCTTTCAGGATTGACAAAACCTTCCGGTTGTATCACATAGAACCCTTCCTCAAGAAAATGTCGTCGAGGAAACAATGTTTTGACATCCTATCTGCAAGATTTCATAAATAATGCAGTAATCGCTAATATAAATTCCAACAGACTCTTAGCATCGCTACGAGTGAGAAAGTCTCACCGAAGTCAACTCCTTGAATTTGTCAGGAAACTTCTTAACGACAAGTCAAGCTTTCTTAATGGTGACATTTACCATCATTGTCCGTCTTCCCTTTAAAATCCATCTGCACTCAATAGCCTTACGACCATCGAGCCGTTCTGCCAAAGTCTACACTTTGTTTTCATACATGGATCCTCTCTCGGATTTTATGGCCTCAAGCCATTTATCGGAATCCAGGCCCACCATCGCTTCTCCATAGCTCGTAGGTTCATTGTTGTCTAGCAACATGACTTCCAACACAGGGTTACGTACCACTCTGAAGTAGTACGCATCCTTGTCATCCTACGATGTTTGGTAGTGACTTGATCCGAAGTCTCATGATCAATATCATAAGCTTCCACTTCAATTGGTGTAGGTGCCACAGGAACAACTTCCTGTGCCCTGCCACACACTAGTTGAAGAGACGGTTCAATAACCTCATCAAGTCTCCACCATCCTCCCACTCAATTCTTTCGAGAGAAACTTTTCTCGAGAAAGGACCCGATTCTAGAAACAATCCCTTATTGCTTTCGAATCTGAGACAGGAGGTATACCCAACTGTTTTGGGTGTCCTATGAAGATGCATTTATCCGCTTTGGGTTCGAGCTTATCAGCCTGAAACTTTTTCACATAAGCGTCGCAGCCCCAAACTTTTAAGAAATGATAGCTTAGGTTTCTCTAAACCACAGTTCATACGGTGTCATCTCATCGGAATTACGTGGTGCCCTATTTAAAGTGAATGTGGTTGTCTCTAATGCCTAACCCATAAACTATCGTGGTAATTCAATAAGAAACATCATGGTATGCATCATATCCAATAGGGTGCAGTTATGATGTTCGGACACACCATCACACAATGGTGTTCCAGGCTGTATTAGTTGTGAAACAATTTCCGCAATGTCTTAATTCTGTGCCAAACTCGTAATTCAGATATTCATCTCTATGATCATATCATAGATCTTTTATCCTCTTGTCACGACGATCTTTCAACTTCACCCTGAAATTACTTGAACCTTTCAATAATTCAGACTCGTGATTCATCAAGTAAATATACTCAACATCTACTCAAATCATCTGTGAAGTAAAAACATAACGATATCCACTACATGCCTCAGCACTCATTGGATTGCACACATCAAAATGTATTACTTCCAACAGGTTGCTTTCTAGTTCCATTTTACTGAAACCCAGGCTTTCAGTCATCTCGCCCATGTGGTATGATTTGCATGCCTCAAGTGATTCAAAATCAAGTGAGTCCAAACGGTCCATTAACATGGAGCTTCTTCATGCGTTTTATACCGATATGACTTACGTGGCAGTGCCACAAGTAGGTGGTACTATCATTACTATTTTTTGGCATGAACATGTGTATCACTACGATCGAGATCCAATAAACCATTCATTTTAGGTGTAAGACCATTGAAGGTATTATTCAAATAAACAGAGTAACCATTATTCTCCTTAAATGAATAACCGTATTGCGATAGACATAATCCAATCATGTCTATGCTCAACGCAAACACCTAATAACAATTATTTAGGTTTTAATACCAATCTCGATGGTAGAGGGAGCGTGCGATGCTTGATCATATCACCATTGGTAACACTTCCAACACATATCGTCAGCTCACCTTTAGCTAGTCTCCGTTTATTCCGTAGCTTTTATTTCGAGTTACTAATACTTAGCAACCGAACCGGTATCTAATACCCTGGTGCTACTAGGAGTACTAGTAAAGTACACATCAACACAATGTATATCCAATATACTTCTATCGACCTTGCCAGCCTTCTCATCTACCAAGTATCTAGGGTAATTCTGCTCCAGTGGCTGTTCCCCTTGTTACAGAAGCACTTAGTCTCGGGTTTGGGTTCAACCTTGGGTTTCTTCACTAGAGCAGCAGCTGAATTGCCGTTTCATGAAGTATCCCTTCTTGCCCTTGCCCTTCTTGAAACTAGTGGTTTCACCAACCATCAACAATTGATGCTCCTTCTTGATTTCTACTTTTGCGGTGTCAAACATCGCGAATATCTCAAGGGTCATCATATATGTCCCTGATATATTATAGTTCATCACGAAGCTCTAGCAGCTTGGTGGTAATGACTTCGGAAAAACATCACTATCTTATCTGGAAGATCAACTCCCACTTGATTCAAGCGATTGTTGTACTCAGAAAATCTGAGCACAAGCACAACAATTGAGCTTTTCTCCTTAGTTTGCAGGCCAAGAAAATCGTCGAAGGTCTTATACCTCTTGACGTGGGCACGAGCCTGAAATCCCAATTTCAGCCCTCAAAACATCTCATATGTTTCGTGACATTTCAAAACGTCTTTGGTGCCTCAATTCTAAACCGTTTAACTGAACTATCATGTAGTTATCAAAACGTGTATGTCAGATGTTCACAACATCCACAGACAACGTTCGAGGTTCAGCACACTGAGCGGTGCATTAAGGACATAAGCCTTCTAAGACGCAATGAGGACAATCCTCAGTCTACGGACCTAGTCCGCATAATTGCTACTATCAACTTTCAACTAATTTTTCTCTAGGAACATATCTAAACAGTAGAACTGAAACGCGAGCTACGACATAATTTGCAAAATCCTTTTTGACTATGTTCAGGATAATTAAGTTCATCTTATGAACTCCCACTTAGATTAGACATCCCTCTAGTCATCTAAGTGTTACACGATCCAAGTCAACTAAGCCGTGTCCGATTAACACGTGAGACGGACTAGTCATCGTCGGTGAACATCTTCATGTTGATCGTATCTTCCATACGACTCGTGTTCGACCTTTCGGTCTCTGTGTTCCGAGGCCATGTCTTCACATGCTAGGCTCGTCAAGTTAACCCTAAGTGTTTTTGCATGTGTAAAACTTCTTACACCCGTTGTATGTGAACGAAAGGATCTATCACACCCGATTAACACGTGATGCTTCGAAGCGACGAACTGTAGCAACGGTGCACAGTTAGGGGAGAACACTTCTTGAAATTGTTGTAAGGGATCATCTTATTCACTACCGTCGTTCTAAGCAAATAAGATGTATAAACATGATAAACATCACATGCAATCAAATAATAGTGACATGATATGGCCAATATCATATAGCTCCTTTGATCTCCATCTTGGGGCTCCATGATCATCTTGTCACCGGCATGACACCATGATCTCCATCATCATGATCTCCATCATCGTGTCTTCTTGAAGTTGTCTCGTCATCGACATGCAAGTCGTGATTCCCTTGACAAGAACATGATCAATCTCATACATCACATATATCATTCATCACATCCTTTTGGCCATATCACATCACATAGCATACCCTGCAAAAACAAGTTAGACGTCCTCTAATTGTTGTTTGCATGTTTTACGTGGCTGCTATGGGTTTCTAGCAAGAACGTTTCTTACCTACGCAAAGACCACAACGTGATATGCCAATTGCTATTTACCCTTCATAAGGACCCTTTTCATCGAATCCGATCTGACTAAAGTAGGAGAGACAGACACCCGCCAGCCACCTTATGCATCTAGTGCATGTTTGTCGGTGGAACCGGTCTCACGTAAGAGTACGTGTAAGGTTGGTCCAGGCCGCTTCATCCCACGATGCCGCCGAATCAAGATAAGACTAGTAACGGCAAGCATATTGAACAAAATCAACGCCCACAATTACTTTGTGTTCTACTCGTGCATAGAATCTACGCAATAGACCTAGCTCATGATGCCACTGTTGGGGAACGTAGCAGAAATTCAAAATTTTCCTACGTGTCACCAAGATCTATCTATGGAGAAACCAGCAACGAGGGGAAGGAGAGTGCATCTACATACCCTTGTAGATCGCTAAGCGGAAGCGTTCAAGTGAACTGGGTCGATGAAGTCGTACTCGTCGTGATTCAAATCACCGATGATCAAGTGCCGAACGCACGGCACCTCCACGTTCAACACACGTACAGCCTGGTGACGTCTCCCATGCCTTGATCCAGAAAGGAGAGAGGGAGAGGTTGATGGAGATCCAGCAGCACGACGGCGTGGTGGAAGTAGCGGGATTCCAACAGGGCTTCGCTAAGCGCTGCGGGAGGAGGGAGATGTGTCACGGGAGGGAGAGGGAGGCGCCAGGCCTTAGATTGGTTTGCTCCTCCTTTTTCCCCACTATATATAGGGCCAAGGGAGAGGGGGAGGCGCAGCCCTTGCCCCTTCCTCCAAGGAAGGGTGCGGCCAAGGGTGGGGAGGAGTCCATCCTCCCCAAGGCACCTCGGAGGTGCCTTCCCCTTGTAGGACTCTCCCCCTTTTTTCTCTCTTGGCGCATGGGCCTCTTGGGGCTGGTGCCCTTGGCACATATAGGCCAAGGCACACCCCCTACAGCCCATGTGGCCCCCCGGGGCAGGTGGCCCCACCCGGTGGGCCCCCGGGACCCTTCCGGTGGTCCCGGTACAATACCGATGACCCCGAAACTTGTCCCGATGGCCGAAATAGCCCTTCCTATATATAATTCTTTACCTCCGGACCATTCCGGAACTCCTCATGACGTCCGGGATCTCATCCGGGACTCCGAACAACTTTCGGGTTACCGCATACTAATATCTCTATAACCCTAGCGTCACCGAACCTTAAGTGTGTAGACCCTACGGGTTCGGGAGACATGCAGACATGACCGAGACGTTCTCCGGTCAATAACCAACAGCGGGATCTGGATACCCATGTTGGCTCCCACATGTTCCACGATGATCTCATCGGATGAACCACGATGTCAAGGACTTAATCAATCCCGTATACAATTCCCTTTGTCTAGCGGTATTGCACTTGCCCGAGATTCGATCGTCGGTATCCCGATACCCTATGTTCAATCTCGTTACCGGCAAGTCTCTTTACTCGTTCCGTAACACATCATCCCGTGATCAACTCCTTGGTCACATTGCGCATATGATGATGTCCTACCGAGTGGGCCCAGAGATACCTCTCCGTTTACACGGAGTGACAAATCCCAGTCTCGATTCGTGCCAACCCAACAGACACTTTCGGAGATACCTGTAATGCACCTTTATAGTCACCCAGTTACGTTGTGACGTTTGTACACCCAAAGCATTCCTACGGTATCCGGGAGTTGCACAATCTCATGGTCTAAGGAAATGATACTTGACATTAGAAAAGCTTTAGCATACGAACTACACGATCTAGTGCTATGCTTAGGATTGGGTCTTGTCCATCACATCATTCTCCTAATGATGTGATCCCGTTATCAACGACATCCAATGTCCATGGTTAGGAAACCATAACCATCTATTGATCAACGAGCTAGTCAACTAGAGGCTTACTAGGGACATGGTGTTGTCTATGTATCCACACATGTATCTGAGTTTCCTATCAATACAATTATAGCATGGATAATAAACGATTATCATGAACAGGGAAATATAATAATAACAATTTATTATTGCCTCTAGGGCATATTTCCAACAGATATGGCCAAAGTTGTGATGAATGATGAATGATATATATGTGATGTATGAGATCATGTTCTTGTAATAGGAATCACGACTTGCATGTCGATGAGTATGCCAACCGGCAGGAGCCATAGGAGTTGTCTTTATTTTTTGTATGACCTGCGTGTCATTGAGAAACGCCATGTAAATTACTTTACGTTATTGCTAAACGCGTTAGCCATAGTAGTAGAAGTAATAGTTGGCGAGCAACTTCATGGAGACACGATGATGGAGATCATGATGATGGAGATCATGGTGTCATGCCGGTGACAAGATGATCATGGAGCCCCAAGATGGAGATCACAGGAGCTATATGATACTGGCCATATCATGTCACTATTATTCGATTGCATGTGATGTTTATCATGTTTTTGCATCTTGTTTACTTAGAACAACGGTAGTAAATAAGATGATCCCTCATAATAATTTCAAGAAAGTGTTCCCCCTAATTGTGCGCCATTGCAACAGTTCGTTGTTTCGAAGCACCAGTGATGATCGGTTGTTGGGGAACGTTGCAGAAAACAAAAATTTTCCTACGGTTTCACCAAGATCCATCTATGAGTTCATCTAGCAAGCGAGTGATTCGGATGCATCTACATACCTTTGTAGATCGCGAGCGGAAGCGTTCAGAACGGGGTTGATGTAGTCGAACACGACGTGATTCAAATCACCGGAGATCCTAGCACCGAACGGACGACCTCCGCGTTCAACACACGTACGGAGCGGATGACGTCTCCTCCTTTCTTGATCCAGCAAGGGGGAAGGAGAGGTTGATGAAGATCCAGCAGCACGACGGCGTGGTGGTGGATGCAGGGCGTCACAGTAGCAGGGCTTCGCCGTGTACTACGAGGGAGAGATGTAACGGGGAGAGAGGGAGGCACCAGGGCTGAGGTATGAAGTCCTCCCTCTCCTCAACTATATATAGGAGGGCCAAGGGGGGTGGTGCGCCAGCCTAGGAGATCCAATCTCCTAGGTGCGGCAGCCAAGGGGAGGTTTCCCTCCCCCCCAAGGCACCTAGAGGTGCCTTCCACCATTGGGACTCTTCCCTTAAGTGGAACCCTAGGCGCATGGGCTTTTGGGGCTGGTGCCCTTGGCCCATCTAGGCCAAGGCGCACCCCCTACAGCCCATGTGGCCCCCCGGGACAGGTGGCCCCACCCGGTGGGCCCCCGGGACCCTCCGGTGGTCCCGGTACAATACCGATAACCCCGAAACTTGTCCCGATGGCCGAAACAGCACTTCCTATATATAATTCTTTACCTCCGGACCATTCCGGAACTCCTCGTGACGTCCGGGATCTCATCCGGGACTCCGAACAACATTCGGGTTACTGCATACACATATCTTCATAACCCTAGCGTCACCGAACCTTAAGTGTGTAGACCCTACGGGTTCGGGAGACAAGCAGACATGACCGAGACGACTCTCCGGTCAATAACCAACAGCGGGATCTGGATACCCATGTTGGCTCCCACATGCTCCACGATGATCTCATCGGATGAACCACGATGTCGAGGATTAATCAACCCCGTATACAATTCCCTTTGTCAATCGGTATGTTACTTGCCCGAGACTCGATCGTCGGTATCCCAATACCTTGTTCAATCTCGTTACCGGCAAGTCACTTTACTCGTACCGTAATGCATGATCCCGTGATCAACCACTTGGTCACCTTGAGCTCATAATGATGATGCATTACCGAGTGGGCCCAGTGATACCTCTCCGTTATATGGAGTGACAAATCCCAGTCTCGATCCGTGTCAACCCAACAGACACTTTCGGAAATACCTGTAGTGCACCTTTATAGTCACCCAGTTACGTTGTGACGTTTGATACACCCAAAGCACTCTTACGGTATCCGGGAGTTACACGATCTCATGGTCAAAGGAAAAGATACTTGACATTGGAAAAGCTCTAGCAAACGAACTACACGATCTTGTGCTATGCTTAGGATTAGGTCTTGTCCATCACATCATTCTCCTAATGATGTGATCCCGTTTATCAATGACATCCAATGTCCATAGCCAGGAAACCGTGACTATCTGTTGATCAACGAGCTAGTCAACTAGAGGCTTACTAGGGACATATTATGGTCTATGTATTCACACGTGTATTACGATTTCCGGATAATACAGTTATAGCATGAATAAAGACAATTATCATGAACAAAGAAATATAATAATAATACTTTTATTATTGCCTCTAGGGCATATTTCCAACACGGGTGTGATAGATTCTAACGTTCACATACAACGGGTGTAAGACAGATTTACACATGCAAACACTTAGGTTGACTTGACGAGCCCAGCATGTACAGACATGGCCTCGGAACACAGAAGACCGAAAGGTCGAGCATGAGTCGTATAGAAGATACGATCAACATGAAGATGTTCACCGACGTTGATTAGTCCGTCTCACGTGATGATCGGACACGGCCTAGTTGACTCGGATCATGTTATACTTAGATGACTAGAAGAGGGATGTCTATCTAAGTGGGAGTTCATTGAATAATTTGATTAGATGAACTTAATTATCATGAACTTAGTCTAAAATCTTTGCAATATGTCTTGTAGATCAAATGACCAACGTTGTCCTCAACTTCAACGCGTTCCTAGAGAAAACCAAGCTGAAAGACGATGGCAGCAACTATACGGACTGGGTCCGGAACCTGAGGATCATCCTCATAGCTGCCAAGAAAGATTATGTCCTACTAGCACCGCTAGGTGACCCACCCGTCCCACAGAACCAAGACGTTATGAACGCTTGGCAGACACGTGCTGATGACTACTCCCTCGTTCAGTGCGGCATGCTTTACAGCTTAGAGTCGGGGCTCCAAAAGCGTTTTGAGAGACATGGAGCATATGAGATGTTCGAAGAGCTGAAAATGGTTTTCCAAGCTCATGCCCGGGTCGAGAGATATGAGGTCTCCGACAAGTTCTTTAGCTGTAAGATGGAGGAAAATAGTTCTGTCAGTGAGCACATACTCACTATGTCTGGGTTGCATAACCGCTTGACTCAGCTAGGAGTTAATCTCCCGGATGATGTGGTCATTGACAGAATCCTCCAGTCGCTTCCACCAAGCTACAAGAGCTTTGTGATGAACTTTAATATGCAAGGGATGGAAAAGACCATTCCTGAGTTATTTTCAATGCTGAAATCAGCAGAGGTAGAAGTCAAAAAGGAACATCAAGTGTTGATGGTGAATAAAACCACTAAGTTCAAGAAGGGCAAGGGTAAAAAGAACTTCAAGAAGGACGGCAAGGAAGTTGCCGGGCCTGGCAAGCAAGCTACCGGGAAGAAGCCAAAGAATGGACCCAAGCCCGAGACTGAGTGCTTTTATTGCAAGGGAAGTGGTCACTGGAAGCGGAACTGCCCCAAATACTTAGCGGACAAGAAGGCCGGCAAAATGAAAGGTATATGTGATATACATGTAATTGATGTGTACCTTATCAGTACTCGTAGTAGCTCTTGGGTATTTGATACCGGTGCAGCTGCTCACATTTGTAACTCAAAGCAGGAGCTGCGGAATAAACGGAGACTGGCGAAGGACGAGGTGACGATGCGCGTCGGGAATGGTTCCAAGGTCGATGTGATCGCCGTCGGCACGCTACCTCTGCATTTACCTACGGGATTAGTTTTAAACCTCAATAATTGTTATTTAGTACCAGCTTTGAGCATGAATATTGTATCGGGATCTCGTTTAATTCGAGATGGCTACTTATTTAAATCCGAGAATAATGGTTGTTCTATTTATATGAGAGATATGTTTTATGGTCATGCTCCGATGGTGAATGGTTTATTCTTAATGAATCTCGAGCGTAATGCTACACATGTTCATAGTGTGGATACCAAAAGATGTAAGGTTGATAATGATAGTCCCACATACTTGTGGCACTGCCGCCTTGGTCACATAAGTGTCAAACGCATGAAGAAGCTCCATGCAGATGGACTTTTAGAGTCTCTTGATTATGAATCATTTGACACGTGCGAACCATGCCTCATGGGTAAAATGACCAAGACTCCGTTCTTAGTAACAATGGAGCGAGCAACCAACTTATTGGAAATCATACATACTGATGTGTGCGGTCCAATGAGTGTTGAGGCTCGTGGTGGCTATCGTTATGTTCTCACCCTCACTGATGACTTGAGTAGATATGGGTATATCTACTTAATGAAACACAAGTCTGAGACCTTTGAAAAGTTCAAGGAATTTAAGAGTGAGGTTGAAAATCAACATGACAGAAAAATCAAGTTTTTGCGATTAGATCGTGGAGGAGAATACTTGAGTCACGAATTTGTCACACACTTAAGAAAATGTGGAATAGTTTCACAACTCACGCCGCCTGGAACACCTCAGCGTAACGGTGTGTCTGAACGTCGTAATCACACTCTATTAGATATGGTGCGGTCTATGATGTCTCTTACCGATTTACCGCTATCTTTTTGGGGCTATGCTTTAGAGACTGCCGCATTCACTTTAAATAGGGCTCCGTCGAAATCCGTTGAGACGACACCGTATGAATTATGGTTTGGGAAGAAACCTAAGTTGTCGTTTCTAAAAGTTTGGGGATGCGATGCTTATGTCAAGAAACTACAACCTGAGAAGCTCGAACCCAAGTCGGAAAAATGCGTCTTCATAGGATACCCTAAAGAAACTATTGGGTATACCTTCTACCTCAGATCTGAAGGCAAGATCTTTGTTGCCAAGAATGGATCCTTTCTAGAGAAGGAGTTTCTCTCGAAAGAAGTAAGTGGGAGGAAAGTAGAACTTGATGAAGTGTTACCTCTTGAACCGGAAAATGGCGCAACTCAAGAAAATGTTCCTGAGGTGCCTGCACCGACTAGAGAGGAAGTTAATGATGATGATCATGAAACTTCAGATCAAGTTGCTACTGAACTTCGAAGGTCCACAAGGACACGTTCCGCACCAGAGTGGTACGGCAACCCTGTCTTGGAAATCATGTTGTTAGACAACGGTGAACCTTCGAACTATGAAGAAGCGATGGCGGGCCCGGATTCCGACAAATGGCTAGAAGCCATGAAATCCGAGATAGGATCCATGTATGAAAACGAAGTATGGACTTTGACTGACTTGCCCGATGATTGGCGAGCCATGGAAAATAAATGGATCTTTAAGAAGAAGACAGACGCGGATGGTAATGTGACCATCCATAAAGCTCGGCTTGTCGCTAAGGGTTATCGACAAGTTCAAGGGGTTGACTACGATGAGACTTTCTGACCAGTAGCGAAGCTGAAGTCTATCTGAATTATGTTAGCAGTTGCCGCATACTATGATTATGAGATATGGCAAATGGACGTCAAAACAGCATTCCTTAATGGTTTTCTTAAGGAAGAATTGTATATGATGCAGCCGGAAGGTTTTGTCGATCCTAAGAATGCTGACAAGGTGTGCAAGCTCCAATGCTCGATTTATGGGCTGGTGCAAGCATCTCGGAGTTGGAACATTCGCTTTGATGAGATGATCAAAGCGTTTGGGTTTACGCAGACTTATGGAGAAGCCTGCGTTTACAAGAAAGTGAGTGGGAGCTCTGTAGCATTTCTCATATTATATGTAGATGACATACTTTTGATGGGAAATGATATAGAACTCTTGGACAGCATTAAGGCCTACTTGAATAAAAGTTTTTCAATGAAGGACCTTGGAGAAGCTGCTTATATATTAGGCATCAAGATCTATTCATGCTATAAATATGCCCTAGAGGCAATAATAAAAGCATTATTATTATATTTCCTTGTTCATGATAATTGTCTTTATTCATGCTATAATTGTGTTATCCGGAAATCGTAATACATGTGTGAATAATAGACATCAACATGTCCCTAGTAAGCCTCTAGTTGACTAGCTCATTGATCAACAGATAGTCATGGTTTTCTGACTATGGACATTGGATGTCATTGATAACGAGATCACATCATTAGGAGAATGATGTGATGGACAAGACCCGGTCCTAAACATAGCATAAAGATCGTATAGTTCGTTTGCTAGAGTTTTTCCAATGTCAAGTATCCTTTCCTTAGACCATGAGATCGTGTAACTCCCGGATACCGTAGGAGTGCTTTGGGTGTACCAAACGTCACAACGTAACTGGGTGACCATAAAGGTATACTACGGGTATCTCCGAAAGTGTCTGTAGGGTTGACACGGATCAAGACTGGGATTTGTCACTCCGTATGACGGAGAGGTATCACTGGGCCCACTCGGTAATGCATCATCATTATGAGCTCAAAGTGACCAAGTGTCTGGTCACGGGATCATGCATTACGCTACGAGTAAAGTGACTTGCCGGTAACGAGATTGAACAAGGTATTGGGATACCGACGATCGAATCTCGGGCAAGTAACATACCGATTGACAAAGGGAATTGTATACGGGGTTGCTTGAATCATCGACATCGTGGTTCATCCGATGAGATCATCGAGGAGCATGTGGGAGCCAACATGGGTATCTAGATCCCGCTGTTGGTTATTGACCGGAGAGTCGTCTCGGTCATGTCTACATGTCTCCCGAACCCGTAGGGTCTACACACTTAAGGTTCGGTGACGCTAGGGTTGTGAAGATATGTATATGCAGTAACCCGAATGTTGTTCGGAGTCCCGGATGAGATCCCGGATGTCACAAGGAGTTTCGGAATAGTCCGGAGGTAAAGAATTATATATAGGAAGTGCTGTTTCGGCCATCGGGACAAGTTTCGAGGTCACCGGTATTGTACCGGGACCACCGGAAGGGTCCCGGGGGTCCACCGGGTGGGGCCACCCATCCCGGAGGGCCCCATGGGCCAAAGTGGGGAGGGGAACCAGCCCATAGTGGGCTGGTGCGCCCCCCTAGGCCCACCCCATGCGCCTAGGGTTGAAACCCTAGGGGTGGGGGGGCGCCCCACCTTGCCTTGGGGGCCACTCCAGCCCTGGCCGCCGCCCCCCCTAGGAGATCTCATCTCCTAGGGCCGGCGCCCCCCTAGGGTAGCCTATATATATGAGGGGGAGGGAGGGGGCAGCCGCACCTTGAGTCTTGGCGCCTCCCTCTCCCCTGCTACACCTCTTCCTCTCGTAGTATACGGCGAAGCCCTGCTGCTGTGACGCCCTGCATCCACCACCACGCCGTCATGCTGCTGGATCATCATCAACCTCTCCTTCCCCCTTGCTGGATCAAGAAGGAGGAGACGTCACGCTGACCGTACGTGTGTTGAACGCGGAGGTGCCGTCCGTTCGGCGCTAGGATCTCCGGTGATTTGGATCACGTCGTGTACGACTACCTCATCCCCATTCTTTGAACGCTTCCGCTCGCGATCTACAAAGGTATGTAGATGCATCCGATCAATCGTTGCTAGATGAACTCATAGATGGATTTTGGTGAAACCGTAGGAAATTTTTTGTTTTCTGCAACGTTCCCCAACAAGGCCGCGTGGGGCGCCTGGCCATTGCCTTACGCTCATTCTTTCACGTAAAAGTCCTGAAACCCTTTGTACCATTTTTCACGATTTTTTCCGCCGCCGCAAGGTCCTGTTCCGGGGAGATTCAATCTGTGAGGCCTGTTCCGACACCCTGCCGTAGGCTGAACCATCATCGGAGCCATCTTCATCGACTTTCCTGCCACATGACCATGTGTGAATAGTTTCCTTCGGACGTTAGAGTCCATGATACTAGCTAGATGGCATCCTCTCTCCCTTGTGATTGAATATAAAGTTCCCATAAGTTGCCTCACATGATCGGGATCCATATAATGTAATCAGTGGTTGTGTTTGTTGGGATATGATAAATTGTCACTTCATAATTAGACTGTTCATTGGATTCTATTGAATCTTTTGAAGTTTGTTTGCTGCATAATTAAGTAGTCACTTGTTTTTGCGGGGAGGCATTAAGGAAACTTGACAGCAACCAAAGCACAAAACATGATAACATCACCAAGATCATCTTCGTTAAAAGCCAACCCGGAACCCAACAACAACGAAGGAACACGTTGGCCAGGCTAGAACAGGAGCCTTCCAATGCCGCCACAAATGGCCACGCCTCCACATGAGGCACTGATCGAAGGCAAGTATAGTGATTTAGAATGTCGGTTCTCCACAGGATCTAGAACTTCGAAGCACGCATTCAAAACATATATATGGTTTTAATTGAGCTAGTTACTCCAAATACTCGCAGATTCAACAGATCAGAGGAAACAGACCGCGGGTGATCTCAGCGAAACACTAGAGCGCAACAATAGAATAACTAGCGGGTAAAGGATGAGAGGCTGTCTTTCTATGGTGGTATACTGCGTAATCAAACAAACAAATAATCACTAGCATAAGGAAGATGGTTCAGCCATCACACACGCCTCATGCATCCAATTAAAGTGCCAGTACCTCACATGAATTGATGAATATAACTACAAACTCAATATCCAGCAAAGGTTCACAGCAATTCAGCAAGGATTCATGGGAATTCAGCAAAGGTGCACAGGAGACAGTGTAAGTTTCAGTCCCAGCAGTACATATATTCAGCAAAGGTGCACATGAGCTTTCTTCATACTGTTCACTGCCTCGACTAAGCCCTGGATAGCCCAGGCCGCAGCTGGAGAGAGGGCCATTGAACAGTTCCTCATAGAGAGGGCCATTGAACAGTAATTAACTTTTAGAAAACAGTACATGGCTCCACTATGGAAAACAAACCAAAATGTACATCAAAGTTCTGTCATGTTATTCATCTTCAAGACCTGAATCATGGGAAATTTCCGCGGTTGCAAGGGGAAGGCACCCGGCAGTGCCTGAGGGCTAAGGGCACTTAACTCTACAAATCAAAATTCAGTACTAACATAAACTTGCAAATCAGAATCCAGCAATTAATCTTTTTGACAAATAATAAGTCTGCAACTCCATGGCTCCATTGCAAAGTCAGTGTACATCAGGTTCCCGGATACAACAGCAGTCACCTACTCGTACGAATGAAAGAGCAACATTACACTGACTACCCCGATGACCCAAACAGAGCAAAACAGAATCCAGGTTCATATCTAGCTTCACTAGCTAATCCATGTAGAGGCCATTGTAATCAGGTGTGGTTCGTCGTCTTCGTGCAGTCGGCAAGCCACTGACAGCTCTCTTCCATGTAGAGAGGCCATTTGCAAGGGATATGTAGCACCATTGAATTGCTCACGAAATAGAAGGGGAGACATGTCCATCACCTAACCGCGAAGAATGATATAACGATCTGTAAACCATATCGCAGACAATTAATACCATGGCTGACTGAAATATCAACAAGCTTCAGTGAAAACCTTTGAATTAAAAAGAGCAAATACATTTTGCATAAGAATAAGGGAACAGACAAGAGATGATTTTAAGATCACAAAATTGTTATAACTCTGATAAGACACCATTTGAATAATATGGTGATGTGCCTACTTCTTGAAGAGAACATAAAAATTTGTTTTGCTATCATTTGGTGGAACAAGCAAGCTGTATGATTTACACATACCAGACTTGAGAACAATATTTTCCTTTGTTCTTGATTATGCAACAAAACTGATAAGCTCTTTCATTCACGAGCAACTAAACTCACATCTCAATGAATTGCATGGACAGGATAAGGTGTACCTGGCTCAGCCACATATTTCTCCTCCATGAATGATCGCTAATTTAATTTTGAGATGGGAAATTGCAGTTCTTGTAGCACTCCCAAACAGACTCCAGCCTGCAGATCAAATAATACTTAGCAGTTAATATAACTAAACAGAAAAGACAAATAAAATGCAGTTGTGGGCCAGTACAAAGACATACATATCTTTCATCGCTGATTGCTCTAACAAAGCAGTCAAAGCAGCTACCACAAATTTCTCAAGGTAGTAAGCACCGCCAACCTCAAGTTCATCAAGTGTTTGCACCATTTGTTTGCGGGAGCCATCCTCACACTGATAATCGAAGGACTTCGCAGTACCATCTACTGCAAGATTCCTTAACAACTCAATCAAGAAATGCATTTCTGCTTCATAATAGTTAGCATCCTTGTCTTTGTAACGAAAGACAGCAAGGATGATCTGATTAAGAACCGACTCCATGTCCTCTAACCATGCCAATCCATGTGTCTTCTTCAAGATTTTCTTAAATAAGGGACTCATATCTTTTTCATCGAACGATCTCCATGCATCAAAGATGCCTACCAGCAAGTTCAACCTAGCCCTTGAAGGCTTGAAAAAAGGATAGTGCAGTATTAGTTCCCGCAGATCCTTCGTCATGACTGGGTCTGACCACCATTTAGCATATTGTCCCATTCCACTCAAGAATATATGAAAAGGTGTTAGGTAAGGCACGTAAATTTGACGATAGATGAATTTCTTCAGCACTTTTGTTGCAATGCTATCAAAATCTTTCTCCATCGCCGTGACCATCTCAGGCGATATTCGAGGCAATATCTCAAATAATTTGGGACTCTTTGTGATGATTACCTTGCCGTCATAGATATCCATATCTTCTATGTCAAAATCGCCTTCCCATGAGTACCCAGCTCTGTGCTTACTAATCACATATTCAGTAAGTCCCTGGATCAAGGCGCATTTATCAGGCAAAGGTATCATAATTTGCTCCCCAATATGACCATAGACATCCATATTTCTAAGCAAATCAGCGCCAAAAGACTCCTTCAACTCTTCATGCCTGAAAACATATATACAAAAATATCTATTTAAACACTAGGATTAAAAAACTGATTTGTATACAACAACAACAACAACAAAAGCTTTAGTCTCAAAAAAGTTGGGGTAAGCTAGAGGTGAAACCCATAAGATTTCGCGACCAACTCATGATTCAGGCACATGGATAACAAGCTTCCATGCACCCCTTGAATAAATAATAAAACAAAAGAGAAGGGATTGAGGCCATTACTTGTTGGGCATTTCAAGAAATCTTAGGTCGAGCTGCTGCATTAAATTCCTTGCGGATTCTGTCACCACCATGTTCAAACTCGTTACAAGTTTCAGCATATAATTCCTGGCAATTTCTGTTAACTTCACCCTCAGCCTGTTTTACAATGTTCAGTACAACGGTATTAAAATCTTGCACACAACTATTGCTTTATTTAATTGCATACAAGATAATTTTGTCAAAATTATACCTTTCGTCACCATTGCAGACTCCCATTGCAAGGTCCTTTGACCGACTCAAGAGATGCGAGTAGAGGATGTACAGCTCCCTTGATCCACAACCTCTCACAAGCATGCCCCACAATTGAAAACGGTAATATGGCGTCTTTTCTCCAGATAGAGTGAACCTATCAAAATAAAATTATCTCGATTGGAACCCGTTGAGTAACATTAGGAAAAAACATAGAAAGGCGAGATAAACATACTGATCAAGAAACTCCCAAAACATAGGTAGCAGTGTGGCATTTTTCTTGTCCACTTGCTGCTCTCTCCTTTTATCCCCGTTGTGGCTCCTCCGCTCATCCCATTGGACCAATTCATCTATGGGTGGAGGAATCAAATCCCCGACAAGATTGGGCATCATTGGCAGAAGGTTGATACCGTCAAGTCTAGGTTCCTCACTCGTGACATTGGCAGGAGAAGATTGGGCTTCATGAGTTGAACACTGCAAACAGAACATTGATGTTTATTGAAACAAAACAAACATGGCAACAAGCACAGAATAACTAATAAAGTCTTAGTCTCCCACCCTCTCTTAAAAAAGAATGTAGGCCTCGCAACCAAGAACTTCCTGCAAACTTGCTTCTCTGATTATCTTATCGCTTGCATAAAACCAAGACTTGTCATTGCTTTGATGTTCCTGACCATTCATCTTGCTAGCCCTTACATACACAATATAATGACCTCCTTTCCGATCTCCAATGCGTTGAGCAACACCAACTAGACGGTAGGTGTTATTGTCATTCTCGTCAAATCTGAAAATTACAGGAAATAGTGATGACCAGAGCAGTCATAGAGCTATACAGAACTATCGCCCGCTCATACATCACAAATACTGGGATGCCAAATTCGAAAATATCCACACCCAGTTCAGCCTAAATAATTGTCTGGAACTACACAAGGATGATTAGTAGCTAGGTAGTGGTTGAAGATCTTCTTTGGTTAGGGAGGGAGCTGGGAATGTATAGAGTTAGTTAATTAAAGGTTCATTTTCAAAGCTAGGAAGAGAAAGTATGCATGCCTTTGTTTGTCGCTGACGAGGGACAAAAGAATACTAAGTCAAAAATTATAGTTCATTTTCATGTCATGGATCCTAGCTAATCTATCTGCTCCCGCTTTTTCATGCATATGGACCTAATTAAACTAAGCTAACTTCAATTATACCAGTTTCTGTTTTTTAATTTGGACAAACGATTGGTTTTTATTGATTATAGTTTTAACTTTGATTTATATTTATTAATTAGTTAATGCTTCATGCTTGCAAATAGCTGGAGTAGTTCCTAACACTGCGCTATGACTGTGGTTGATGCATGGATCTATATTCAGTCAGTCAAGGAATGTTTTTCCCTACAATAGTCGGTCAAACAATTTTTTAGATTCAGGTAAAATGATTTCTTATCCATCCGAACAAGACTATTAAAAATGGGTAGTGCCTTAATTACTGATGCAATCACATGCATGTGTTAATCTTGCATCTGAAAGGGGATCAAAACTGAAGGGGTTGATGGATGAATGAGTGGGAGCGGCAAATCAATGGGAGACCAAACCACTTCTATAACATAGAATTCAAAAGGCATTAGAAAACAGTACCTTTTGTCCATGTATGGCTGCATATCAAGAATCTCCTTGAAGCGCACATGTCCTTCCAATTTAACATACCCAACAATATTAGGAGCACTTTGTTGCCTGATCAAACTAACCACCATTACATCTGGAGCTCTGGTTATAAGCAGTCTTTTCCTTGCAGCTCTGAAAACTTTTGTTGTTTCCTGTTTCTGGTTATTTTGGTTATCGTCACCACCTAACTCCACGACAGGTTTTGTTTCAGATGTGTTCGTATTAGCTGTATCAATGCAAGACCGACAGAACCAATCAGGTATCAACTCTTTCTCAGTGTACAAAGAGAAGCAATCCTCAATTGATACAGGATCATCACCATCATGCACCTCAGCATCAGCTTTATTGCTTCTGGAAGCTACAACATGGTGCTTCCTATGTGGAATTGGCAGTCGGAATAGAAGGGTGCTTTCACGTTTATCATCGGAACCGTGTACACATTCTGTGCTGGATATAGTAGTAGACTCCTTGCCTGCAAAGATAGAATTAACAATTGTGACCTTCTTTGAAGCATCCATTGAAGGTTGACGTGCTTCATCTTCCTCTTCATCCAAACCATGAAGAAAATGTTGGATGAGTTCTTCGGCATCCTCCATTCTGCCGGTATTGAATTGGGGCCACCTTGAGCAGACATATGTAAACAGTTTTCTTTGGTCAAGGAAGTCTTTTGCATTGCTTGAAGCACTTGTGTCGACAAAGAGCTCCTTGGTTATGTCCTCCGAGTAAGGAGATGACGGACTGCTGGATCCCTTGTCCTCCGCCTCCACCGATTTCATCTGCGGTGTCACCACCTCCTTCTTGTTCAAACCATCATCATCCTCGGAGTGAGGAGATGACGAACTGATGGATCCCTTGCCCTCCACCTCCACCGGTTCTATCTGCTGCGGTGTCACCACCTCCTTGTCCAAACCATCATCATCCTTCGGATCAAGTGTGTTGGTGTTTGGCCCTAACTCAGTTGAAGCTTCTGCTGATTTCGCTGGACGATACTTAAAAACCTTGAGAGGAACCTCCTGGTTACACTCACAACAGTAGAGTACATCCGTATTATCGGAGTTGGCAAACCACCGATGCTCGGGTTCCTCCTTGTGATGTGCTCTAACATGGTCCTCCGGCTCGAATCCTGCACCGCCACAAAAAAAGCTACCGCACTCCAAGCAAACCCAGGAAGCGCCGCTGTTAGGTTTTGCAGGCTCCTTGGCAGCAGCAGCAGCAGCGCGTCTTGCTGACTTGCTCTTCTTCCTCTCCGCCTTCTCCTCGCCACCATGGCGGGCAGACACATCCCTGACCGCATCCGTAAGCACGCACGTCAAACAAAGATCGCAATATTTGGTCCGCAGCCGCTTTTGATTCAACTCAAACATATGCTCACGATCGTAGTGCTGAGCGCACTTAAGCTCCTGCATTGGGTCACTAGGAAGGAACATGCATAGAGGACACACGGTGAGCTTGGTCTGGATCGATCGGTCACTAATGGCGCCGCATCGCATCCGAAAAAGGGAAGGTTAATTAGGGGGAAAGTTACCTCGGTCTGGCCAGCGGTTTCCGCCGAGACGACCGGGCCTTGGACTTGGACTTGGGCCCCATGGCGCCGCCGAAGCCGGACGAGTGGGTTCGGCGACGCCGGAGCGGCAGGGCGGTTACGGCGGCACGCGGATGCAGCTTCCTGTGAATGCGAAACGAAGGGATCGATGTGGATTTGTTTTCCTCGTGCAGACCGAAGCAGGAAGGAAGGCGTCGTACCTTGATTGACTCCGCATGCATGCATGCTTGCACGCGTCGCTCGCCTTCTTTTTTTAATACAAATGAAATCGCGTTTGTGAAGCAGACCGTAGAGCACGTCAAGACCAGAAAACAAATCCTTTTCTTTTCTTCTCTATCATGTAAATACTTCTTTCATGAAACAAAGCCTCCCCTCAAAAAAAAAAGCCCACGACGCCTCCCTTCCTCCTTTTCTCTACTTCTAATGGAGCAGTTAGTAGCCTGGTACTCCGGTTTTATTTTCGTCCGGTTTTATTTCCTCCCACCTCCCATCATCCCGTACCACTGGTTTTAATCTACGTATCCACAAAAAACCAGATCGACGCTCCTCGTTTCCCACGTCCGTCCTAGATCACGAGAACGCCGCCACCGCTGCCGCCCCACATACGTCGCCCGTGGCGGATCACGAACAATACCATCGCGGATCAGCAGACCGCCGCCTCAGGTACCCACACACCACGATCCCGTCGCGGGTCAGCAAGACACTGCCGCCGCCGCCAAGTCGGGTACCCACACACCACGATCTCGTCGCGGATCAGCAAGAGACCGCCGTCGCCGCCTCAGGCAGCCACACGCCACGGATCTCCGACGACGACGCCTACGGCGGCAAGCAGTGGAGGGCATCTTCACTAATCAGTTTTCAACCTTGCTTTCTCGAAGGTACGTACGCTCATGATCTCTTAAAGATCACACAACGCTACAGAAGATAATTGTCACCAGATGGAGCCATATGCAACAGAGCCATATACGATGCAGCCATATACAATGGAGCCATACGAATAAATGTTCCCCATGTTCCCAGTTCAAACACCAAAAATAAATCCCAAGACAATATATCAGATGTATACAGTGTAGTCATTTCTCCCCCATGTTCCCAGTTGGAACACCAAAAATACATGGCAAGCCAATTGTTCAGGATACATACCACATCAATACTAATGCTGTTGAAAAATGATAGGTACGAATGGGAAATGCAAATAGCAAGGCGCCGAAAGAGAAAAAGGTGTCAGATGTGCCTGTACCCCCTCTTGCTGACCTACATTCACAAGGGAGCCAAGATATGTTAGAATAACATAAATGAGTCAGATGTCAAGGGTGCCCAACAATCATTCTATCTTGCTAATGTGTTCCAGGCCATAATGTTGACGGAAATGTTGATGAATACAACCCAGCAATCATTCCCGTAGCTGACAATGTTGACAATTATCAAATGACTCCAGGTATTGAAGTGTGTAAATACCCCTATCCGTTGTATCATATGGTTTTAACATGATCAATTATGCCTAACAGACTTGGAAGCACACAAGGAAACAAATGGAACTGGCATGCCACGGTTAGAGCAGGACAAGCTTGCAAACCTAACCAAACACCCTCTTTCTGAGATAACAATTGTTGATCAGCCTGGGCATGCGAGTTTACGTACGTGGGTTCCATATTTAAACACACTATCTACCCTATTCGGTTAGTACGAAACTGCCTCATTCTGTACTGGTTTTGTTATGTAGACAACCCATCAATCTCCTTCTGTAGCCCTGATGTTGCTTCGTTCCTTGGTCCGAGTACTCTCACCGATATTTTTGCCTGCGGCCTTGCAGGAAGTTCATTTGGTATGATCCGACACGTGCATCATGGACAATTGTCTTACATGTCTATGAATGTACATGTTGACTAATTCTCATCTAGATTTGTTGTTTATACATCGTGCAGACAATAATGTGCCTTCGTTCCCGAACCGGAGTACTCTTGCATCACTTTATGCCGCAGGTCACACAGAAGGCTCAAGTGGTGTGAGCCGATATGCCTTTCATATGGCCAGATTTGTGCTTAAAGGGATGCATGTTCATGTATTAGCCTAACCGACATATTTTCTTTTGTTCCTGCAGCCAGAGAATCTGCCCACAATGATGTGTGTCTTAATGCCCTTGGTTGTGGTAGTTCAGAGCTTGTGACATCGTCTACCCCAACATGTGATGTATACCCAACTCATTCCCAGACAACATGTGTTGTTGTGAATGACCAAGTGAGTTATAGCATAACAGACGATAAAAGGGAGCAGAGAAACGCACGACGGCGAGCAACTTATCGAAAGAAAAAGGATGAACAGGTCAAGCTCCAAAATGAAAAGCAGACTGTTTCCCGACCCCCTCTTGGTGATATCACTAATATTGATCAGCCTTCCGGTTCAATGCCAGGTACGGGTGTTTAAAGTTATGAGCTTATGGCGGTGACAAACCAAATTTGGGAATCAAATATTAGAATACGCACTTTTAGCTTTGAATTAACTCACTGTAGTACGAGATACATGCTGGCTAGACAAGAAATATTAGGGCATTTACAAACGAAGTATATGGAACAAAAAATGGCTGAAGAAAAGAGTAGACGTGTTGGCTTAGTTCGGGATCTTCATGATTTGTTGAGCATTGATGAGATGATTATGTTTTAACTTTATTGTTGAACCAGCCAACCCATCAAACCGGAACTATACATCCCGACCCCCTCTTGGTGATATCACTAATATTGATCAGCCTTCCGGTTCGATGCCAGGTACGGGTGTTTAAAGTTTTAAACATAACAATCATAATATAGATTCATTTATTGTACCCATCGAGCTTGAACTATACATCCTTGTCACATGATGATGCTCCAGAAGATGGGTCCGCATCAGCCATTGCTGAATTCAATCATGAAAAAGAGTTGGCTAGGAGGCAACATGCAAGAGACCGCAGTAGTAATATGGCAGACGAACAAAGGGATCGGAGAAACGCACAGAGACGGGCATCTTATCGGAAGAAAAAGGAAGAGGGTACGATCAACCTCCAAAACAATAATCAAGTGCAGCGTGAGCGACGAAAGGAACAACGAAACAGCAGGACCCCTGATGAGCAGGGGGAGTCAAGTGCGAAGAGAAAGGCAGACTATGCTAGAAGGAAAAACACCTCGTGTGCTGAATTGATCGCAATGCCACGTCCAGATCTAACTAGCGCATTGTCCAGCTCTCCCTCTTTCAACACTCACGCCAATTGTCCAACCCTCACACTTCCAACCATCACGCAACAATCCGGCTGTGAACATATAGATCGTGCTACAACTGTCAAGTCGGCCCCCACATACATTCGCAACACCGAAACCGATGGTAGTTATCCCATCAACAATCATCTTTCATTTTGTAATCATTCATCGGTTATTTATACCAAATTCGATAATGTTGTAGGTGCATACCTAAGCAGAACCTTAGGTGATGGTGCTGTAGATGGCGACCTCATCGAAATCAATGAGCACCTACAAAGTGCCGACCAGCAAACCAGTGATCCGGTAACAATTGCGGATAATGGAGTTGACGAGCAGAGTCATGAGTCTAGAGCTCGGCGTAGGACAAGAGAGCGAGCTTGCAAGGGAAGTATGGCGGCGATGAAGCGTCAGGAGAAAATTGGCAAGCGAAAAACATGTACGCAGGTGCCACGTGGTGAGAGGAATGCTCTGCTAGATCGTCGTAATGAAAGGTTTGCAGGTAGGGTTAATACCCCAACCGTCAGGTCCATCTCCATACCGAAAATGAGCTCAACGGGACAACCTACCGTAGTTGAAGCACACAGTGCCTCAACATCATCTAGCACGCCGGATTACACGATCAGAAGTGAAGATAACACCCATATCCTTACTCTCCTTGCGTCCCTTGAGACTGAACCCTCATTTGTGTTGTTTGGCACCTGGGCAGACGACATGGACGCTTACCTCAATGGTCTCATGAATGATGATGTCAATCCTGACGACCTCTTTGACGATGAATATTACCTGTTTGCTGGTGAAGGTATGTACAATCGCTTGAGCGTGATCCACATGTTGGGGGTATCGCACTAATTGGAAACATTGTTTGCAGGCTCAGATGCTGATGACTTGGAGCACGACGAATTGGAAGACTCAAGACACAAAAACTATGTCGACCATGATCCATTTGACTATGTGTACTCAAACCTACCAGCTAACACACACATCCTGAAGCACGTCGCAAACTGCGACCACTGCAAGGCCAAGAAGTTTGTCAGCGAGGCCTCAGGATTCTGCTGTCGCAGTGGGCAGATCGAGCTGAAGCAACCGGAGCCCATCCCGGAGCTCATGAGGCTTTGGTCTAGCATTGATGCGGACGCTAGGCATTTTCGGGAGAACAGACGGTTCTTCAACGGACACTTCTCCTTCACAACCCTCGGCGTCAGCCTCGATGAAACATACACAAACATGAAGTCTGGGGTGTACACGTTCCGGGCGCACGGCACCATCTACCACAACGTTCATTCCTTCGGGCCAACATCCCGTCCAGATCATCTACAGTTGTACTTCTACGATGATGACCCAGGCCTAACCCATCACAAGGCTGCCACCAAGCAATTAGACCAGGATGTCGTCAGAAAGTTGGTGCACATACTCAGGGAAAACCCGTACTCTCAGCAATTTAGGAGTTTGGGTACGCACAGGGACAACCTCGACGATTACAGGATAGACCTCAACACTGACCAGAGACTAGACCAACGGAAGTATAATAGACCTCTGTCATCTGAGGTCGCTACAATTTGGGTGGAGGGCACTGACCTAGCGAAGAGGTTCGATCGTAGGATTACACTTTGTGGGAACGACAACCAGAGGCACAGTATACATGTGACGGCTGGCTCGTATGACCCGCTCTCTTACCCACTCTTCTACCCAAGGGGGGAGCTCGGTTGGCACCCGAAACTACCTAAACGTAATGTCCCTTGGCCGGTTGTGCAATGACCAAGAGGTGGACATGATGATGATGAGGAGGAGGATGCAGGTAAGCCTTATGTGTATTCTGTCGTTTGATGTATTGTGTAGTTCTCATATGAATTCTAACTTCCGCGCTACTCATCCATGTGCAGAGGGGAATAGCAGGTTATGCGTCTCCGTGAGAGACTACTACTGTTACATGCTGCAGACACGACCTGGGATATTCAATCCCATACTCTGTGGAGCACGATTGCTCCAGCAATGGGGGGTGGACATGTACATCAAGATTGAGAGTTGTAGGTTGAAATGGTACAGGAAGAACCAGACAAAGATCCGTGCCGACCTGTATAAAGGAGTTGTTGATGCAATTACATCCGGGGAGACCCGGGCAAGCGTTGTTGGAGTAAGGATAGTGCTCCCTGGAACGTACCCAGGTGGCGACCGCGACATGAAGCGGAGGCATATGGATGCCATGGCAATTGTCCATACGTACGGGAAGCCTGACATCTTCTTGACCATGACCTGCAACCCTAACTAGGAAGAGATAATGAATGAGTTGTTTCCTAGTCAGACAGCGCAAGATTGACCTGATCTTGTGGCTCGTGTGTTCCATGGCAAGCTAGAGGCTATGAAAGAGCTCTTGTTCAAGAAGAATATCCTAGGTGTTGTTGTCGCACATGTATACGTAGTCGAGTTCCAGAAGAGGGGCCTCCCCCACGCACACTTTTTGTTGATCATGGATTCTGCCTATAAGCTTGTCGTTCCGGAGCAGTACGACCGACTCATTTCTGCCGAGCTCCCAGACAAGCAGAAGTATCCTGAACTCCACGCCTTGGTGGTGAAACATATGATGCACGGACCATGCGGTGCTCTCAACCCCAAAAATGTGTGCATGCAACAGAACGAGTGCAAGTGCAGATACCCACGACCGTTCAATGAAAACACGGCACAGGGCAAGGACTCATACTCAGTTTATCGTCGTCGAGATGATGGTCGGCAGGCTAAGGTCTGTGGTAAAATGTTGGACAATAGATGGGTTGTGCCGTATAACCCTTACCTTCTGCGGATGTTCAATTGCCACATCAACTTTGAGGTTTGCTCCAGCATAAAGGCCGTCAAATACCTTTACAAGTACATATACAAGGGCCATGATAGGGCTTCTTTCAGCATCGACCAGCCCGACACCGATGGTAACATTGATGAGATCAAAAGATACGTAGACGCGAGGTGGGTTACTCCTCCAGAGGCGATGTGGAGGATATTTGGCTTCCCCTTGTGTGCCAATGACCCGCCTGTCCTACAGTTGCCTCTTCATCTCCCAAATATGCACAGAGTGGCCTTCAATGAGCAAGCTCACTTGACCGACGTAGTCGCCTCTGAGAATGCTTCCAAATCCATGTTGACAGAGTATTTCAAAGCTAACCAAAACCACCCCTGGGCTAGGAATATATTGTACAAGGATTTTCCTGGAAGGTTCACATGGCAGAAGGGTAAGAAGTATTGGAAAGAGCGGGTGGAGCGTTATCAGATAGGTCGAATTGTGTCTGCCAATCCTGCCGAGGGGGAGCGATACTATCTGCGTGTGCTGCTAAACCATGTTGCTGGCAAGACATCCTATGAGGACCTGCTCACCGTGGACGGTAGGCTATGCGAGAGCTTTAGAGAGGCTGCCGAAAGGTTGGGACTCATCGAGGCAGATAACACGCTCGACGACTGTCTTACCGAGGCAGAGCAATGGGCGATGCCATGTTCGCTCAGGAGGCTCTTCGCGACAATTCTGGTGCACTGTGAACCAGGCGACGTGCGTGGTTTATGGGATAGGCACCTCGAGCCTATGTATGATGACTATCGGCGATCACACACGTGCCCGATTGAGGTGGAACAGATGGTGTTGCTTGACATTAGGGGTATGTGTTGGGGAACGTAGCAATAATTCAAAATTTTCCTACGTGTCACCAAGATCAATCTATGGAGTCATCTAGCAACGAGGGAGGAGTGGATCTACATACCCTTGTAGATCGCGTGCGGAAGCGTTCAAGAGAACGGGGTTGATGGAGTCGTACTCGTCGTGATCCAAATCACTGATGATCCTAGCGCCGAACGGTCGACACCTCCGCGTTCAACACACGTACGGAGCAGCGACGTCTCCTCCTTCTTGATCCAGCAAGGGGGAAGGAGAGGTTGATGGAGATCCAGCAGCATGACGGCGTGGTGGTGGAAGTAGCGGGATTCCAACAGGGCTTCGCCAAGCGCTGCGGGAGGAGGGAGATGTGTCACGGGAGGGAGAGGGAGGCGCCAGGGCTTAGATGGGGCTGCCCTCCCTTTCCCCCACTATATATAGGGCCAAGGGAGAGGGGGGCGCAGCCTTGGCCCTTCCTCCAAGGAAGGGTGCGGCTAGGGAGGAGTCCCTCCTCCCCAAGGCACCTAGGAGGTGCCTTCCCCCTTTAGGACTCTTCCTTTCCTTATCTCTTGGCGCATGGGCCTCTTGGGGCTGGTGCCCTTGGCCCATATAGGCCAAGGCGCACACCCCTACAGCCCATGTGGCCCCCCGGGGCAGGTGGCCCCACCCGGTGGTCCCAGTACAATACCGGTGACCCCGAAACTTGTCTCGATGGCCGAAATAGCACTTCCTATATATAATTCTTTACCTCCGGACCATTCCGAAACTCCTCATGACGTCCGGGATCTCATCCGGGACTCTGAACAACATTCGGGTTACCGGATACTAATATCTCTATAACCCTAGCGTCACCGAACCTTAAGTGTGTAGACCCTACGGGTTCGGGAAGCATGCAGACATGACCGAGACGACTCTCCGGCCAATAACCAACAGCGGGATCTGGATACCCATGTTGGCTCCCACATGCTCCTCGATGATCTCATCGGATGAACCACGATGTCGAGGATTCAATCAATCCCGCATACAATTCCCTTTGTCTATCGGTATGTTACTTGCCCGAGATTTGATCGTCGGTATCCCGATACCTTGTTCAATCTCGTTACCGGCAAGTCTCTTTACTCGTTCCGTAACACATCATCCCGTAATCAACTCCTTGATCACATTGTGCACATTATGATGATGTCCTATCGAGTGGGCCCAGAGATACCTCTCCGTCACACGGAGTGACAAATCCCAGTCTCGATTCATGCCAACCCAACAGACACTTTCGGAGATACCCGTAGTGCACCTTTATAGTCACCCAGTTACGTTGTGACGTTTGGCACACCCAAAGTATTCCTACGGTATCCGGGAGTTGCACAATCTCATGGTCTAAGGAAATGATACTTGACATTAGAAAAGCTTTAGCATACGAACTACACGATCTTGTGCTATGCTTAGGATTGGGTCTTGTCCATCACATCATTCTCCTAATGATGTGATCCCGTTTATCAATGACATCCAATGTCCATGGTCAGGAAACCGTAACCATCTATTGATTAACGAGCTAGTCAACTAGAGGCTTACTAGGGACATGGTGTTGTCTATGTATCCACACATGTATTTGAGTTTCCTATCAATACAATTCTAGCATGGATAATAAACGATTATCATGAACAAGGAAATATAATAATAATCAATTTATTATTGCCTCTAGGGCATATTTCCAACAGTCTCCCACTTGCACTAGAGTCAATAATCCAATTCACATCGCTATGTGACTAACACTCAAGGTCACATCCCCATGTGACTAACACCCAAAGAGTTTACTAGAGTCAATGATCTAGTTCACATTACCATGTGATTAACACTCGATGAGTTCTGGGTTTGATCATGTTATGCTTGTGAGAAATGTTATAGTCAACGGGTCTGAATCTTTCAGATCCGTATGTACTTCGCAAATTTCTATGTCATCTTGTAGATGCAACTACTACGCTACATTTGGAGCTATTCCAAATAACTGTTCTACTATACGAATCCAGTTTACTACTCAGAATAATCTAGATTAGTGTCAAAGTTTGCATCGGCGTAACCCTTTACGACGAAATCTTTTACCACCTCCATAATCGAGAAAATTCCTTAGTCCACTAGTTACTAAGGATAAATTTGACCGCTGTCTTGTGATCCATTCTTGGATCACTCTTGTACCCCTTGACTGACTCATGGCAAGGCACATTTCAGGTGCGGTACACAGCATAGCATACTGTAGGGCCTATGTCTTAAGCATAGGGGACGACCTTCGTCCTTTTTCTCTCTTCTGCCGTGGTCGAGCTTTAACTTCATACCTTACCACTCAGGCAAGAACTCCTTCTTTGACCGGTCCATCTTGAACACCTTCAAGATCATGTCAAGGTATGTGCTCATTTGAAAGTACCATTAAGCGTTTTGATCTATCCTTATAGATCTTGATGCTCAATGTTCAAGTAGCTTAATCCAGGCTTTCCATTGAAAAACACTTTCCAAATAACCCTATATGCTTTCCAGAAACTCTACATCATTTCTGATCCATAACATATACTCATCAGAAATTCTATAGTGCTCCCACTCACTTCTTTGGAAATACAAGTTTCTCATAAACTTTGTATAAACCCAAAATCTTTGATCATCTCATCAAAGCATACATTCCAACTCCGAGATGCTTACTCCAGTCCTTAGAAGGATTGCTGGAGCTTTGCATACTTATTAGCATCTTTCAGGATTGAAAAAACCTTCCGGTTGTATCACATACAACCTTTCCTCAAGAAAATCGTCGAGGAAACAATGTTTTTGACATCCTATCTGCAAGATTTCATAAATAATGCAGTAATCGCTAATATAATTCCAACAGACTCTTAGCATCGCTACGTGTGATAAAGTCTCATCGTAGTCAACTCCTTGAACTTGTCGGGAAACATCTTAACGACAAGTCGAGCTTTCTCAATGGTGACACTTACCATCATTGTCTGTCTTCCTTTTAAAATCCATATGTACCTAACAGCCTTACGACCATCAAGTAGTTCTTCCAAAGTCTACACTTTGTTTTCATATATGGATCCTCTCTCGGATTATATGGCCTCGAGCCATTTATCGGAATCCAGGCCCACCACCGCTTCTCCATAGCTCATAGGTTCATTGTTGTCTAGCAACATGACTTCCAAGACAGGATTACGTACCACTCTGAAGTAGTACGCATCCTTGTCATCCTACGAGGTTTGGTAGTGACTTGATCTGAAGTTTCATGATCACTATCATAAGCTTCCACTTCAATTGGTGTAGGTGCCACAGGAACAACTTCCTATGCCTGCCACACACTAGTTGAAGAGACGGTTCAATAACCTCATCAAGTCTCCACCATCCTCCCACTCAATTCTTTCGAGAGAAACTTTTCCTCGTGAAAGGATCCAATTCTAGAAACAATCCCCTATTGCTTTCGGATCTGAGACAGGAGGTATACCCAACTGTTTTGGGTGTCCTATGAAGATGCATTTATCCTCTTTGGGTTCGAGCTTATCAGCCTGAAACTTTTTCACATAAGCGTCGCAGCCCCAAACTTTTTAAAAAAAATGACAGCTTAGGTTTCTCTAAACCATAGTTCATATGGTGTCATCTCATCGGAATTACGTGGTGCCCTATGTAAAGTGAATGCAGTTGTCTCTAATGCCTAACCCATAAACTATCATGGTAATTCGATAAGCGACATCATGGTATGCATCATATCCAATAGGGTGCAGTTATGATGTTCGGACACACCATCACACTATGGTGTTCCAGGCTGTATCAGTTGTGAAACAATTTCCAGAATGTCTTAATTCTGTTCCAAACTCGTAATTAAGATATTCATCTCTATGATCATATCATAGATCTTCTATCCTCTTATCACGACGATCTTTCAACTTCATCCTGAAATTTCTTGAACCTTTCAATAATCCAGACTCGTGATTCATCAAGTAAATATACTCAACATCTACTCAAATCATCTGTGAAGTAAGAACATAACGATATCCACTACACGCCTCAGCACTCATCGGATTGCACACATCAAAATGTATTACTTCCAACAAGTTGCTTTCAGTTCCATTTTACTGAAACCGAGGCTTTCAGTCATCTTGCCCATGTGGTATGATTTGCATGTCTCAAGTGATACAAGAATCAAGTGAGTCAAAACGGTCCATTTGCATGGAGTTTCTTCATGCATATACACCAATAGACATGGTTCGCATGTCTCAAACTTTTCAAAACCGAGTGAGTCCAAAGATCCATCAACATGGAGCTTCTTCATGCGTTTTATACTGATATGACTTACGTGGCAGTGCCACAAGTAGGTGGTACTATCATTACTATCTTTTGGCATGAACATGTGTATCACTATGATTGAGATTCAATGAACCATTCATTTTAGGTGCAAGACCATTGAAGGTATTATTCAAATAAACAGAGTAACCATTATTCTCCTTAAATGAATAACCGTATTGCGATAGACATAATCCAATCATGTCTATGCTCAATGCAAACACCAATCTCGATGGTAGAGGGAGCGTGCGATGCTTGATCATATCAACATTGGAAACACTTCCAACACATATCGCCAGCTCACCTTTAGCTAGTCTCCGTTTATTCCGTAGCTTTTATTTCGAGTTACTAACACTTAGCAACCGAACCGGTATCTAATACCCTGGTGCTACTAGGAGTACTAGTAAAGTACACATCAACACAATGTATATCCAATATACTTCTATCGACCTTGCCAGCCTTCTCATCTACCAAGTATCTAGGGTAATTCTGCTCCAGTGGCTGTTCCCCTTATTACAGAAGCACTTAGTCTCGGGTTTGGGTTCAACCTTGGGTTTCTTCACTAGAGCAGCAGCTGAATTGCCGTTTCATGAAGTATCCCTTTGTTCCCTTGCCCTTCTTGAAACTAGTGGTTTCACCAACCATCAACAATTGATGCTCCTTCTTGATTTCTACTTTCGCGGTGTCAAACATCGCGAATATCTCAAGGATCATCATATATATCCCTGATATATTATAGTTCAACACGAAGCTCTAGCAGCTTGGTGGTAATGACTTTGGAGAAACATCACTATCTCATCTGGAAGATCAACTCCCACTCGATTCAAATGATTGTTGTACTCAGACAATCTGAGCACAAGCTCAACAATTGAGCTTTTCTCCCTTAGTTTGCAGGCCACGAAAATCGTCGGAGGTCTTATACCTCTTGACGTGGGCACGAGCCTGAAATCCCAATTTCAGTCCTCGAAACATCTCATATGTTTCGCGACGTTTCAAAAACCGTCTTCGGTGCCTCAACTCTAAACCGTTTAACTGAACTATCATGTAGTTATTAAAACGTGTATGTCAGATGTTCGCAACATCCACAGACAACGTTTGAGGTTCAGCACACTGAGCGGTGCATTAAGGACATAAGCCTTCTATGAAGCAATGAGGACAATCCTCAGTTTACGGACCTAGTCCGCATAATTGCTACTATCAAATTTCAACTAAATTTTCTCTAGGAACATATCTAAACAGTAGAACTGAAGCGCGAGCTACGACATAATTTGCGAAGATCTCTTGACTATGTTCAGGATAATTAAGTTCATCTTATGAACTCCCACTCAGATAGACATCCCTCTAGTCATCTAAGTGATTACATGATCCGAGTTAACTAGGCCATGTCCGATCATCACGTGAGACGGACTAGTCAACATCGGTGAACATCTTCATGTTGATCATATCTTCTATACGACTCATGCTCGACCTTTCGGTCTTCTGTGTTCCGAGGCCATGTCTATACACATGCTAGGCTCGTCAAGTTAACCCTAAGTGTTTTGCATGTGTAAAACTGTCTTACACCCGTTGTATGTGAACGTAAGGATCTATCACACCCGATCATCACGTGGTGCTTCGAAACGACGAACTTTAGCAACGGTGCACAGTTAGGGGAGAACACATTCTTGAAATTGTAATGAGGGATCATCTTATTTACTACCGTCGTTCTAAGTAAACAAGATGCAAAAACATGATAAACATCTCATGCAATCAAATAGTAGTGACATGATATGGCCAATATCATATAGCTCCTTTGATCTCCATCTTGGGGCTCCATGATCATCTTGTCACCGGCATGACACCATGATCTCCATCATCATGATCTCCATCATCGTGTCTTCTTGAAGTTGTCTCGTCATCTATTACTTCTACTACTATGGCTAACGCTTTAGCAATAAAGTAAAGTAATTACATGACGTTTAAGTTGACACGCAGGTCATAAATAAATTAAGACAACTCCTATGGCTCCTGCCGGTTGTCATACTCATCGACATGCAAGTCGTGATTCC
>NC_053025.1:223139840-223175605 GCF_003073215.2 Triticum urartu
ATAAGGAAGACAATCCTCCCACTTCATGCCGAAGGAGATCACACAAGCCCTGAGCATATCTTCAAGAAGCTGGTTGACACGCTCGACTTGACCGCTTGTTTGAGGATGGAAAGCTGTGCTGAAGCGGATGTTGGTGCCCATGGCCTTCTGAAAAGAATCCCAAAACTTCGAGGTAAAGATGCTGCCACGGTCTGAAGATATCACTTGAGGAATACCGTGCAGAGAGACAATGCGAGAGGTATAGACTTCCGCCAATTGAGCTGCAGTGATCGACTCTTTGATAGGCAGAAAGTGAGCCACTTTGGTGAGCTTGTCGATGACAACAAATATAGCATCATTGCCACGCTTGGACTTTGGAAACCCAGTCATGAAGTCCATTTCAATGTGGTCAAACTTCCATTCTGGAATGGCAAGAGGTTGGAGGAGACCAGCTGGCCTTTGGTGTTCTGCCTTCACTCTTCTGCAGACATCACATTCATTCACGAATTGAGCGATCTCGCGCTTCATTCGAGTCCACCAATAAGCTTGCTTGAGGTCCTGATACATCTTCGTGCTCCCAGGGTGGATGGAGAGGAGAGAATTGTGAGCCTCATTCATGATCACTTTACGGAGGTCACCTTTGGGCACAACAATACGATCCTCGAAGAAGAGAGTGTCCTTGTCATCAAGGCGGTAGCACTTGTACTTGGACTGACTCTTGGCAATCCCAATCTTCACCTTTTTCACCATAGCATCAAGAAGCTGGGCTTGGCGAATCTGGTCTTCTAAGGTGGGAGAGACTTGAAGGTTGGCGAGGAAACCTTGAGGAACAACTTGCAGATTAAGTTTACGGAAAGCTTCACAAAGCTCGGGTTGATAAGGCTTAAGAATCAGACTGTTGCAGTAAGCCTTTCTTCTCAAAGCGTCAGCAATCACATTAGCCTTGCCTGGAGTATACTCGATACTCGGATTATACTCTTGAATCATTTCGACCCATCGAGTTTGCCTGAGGTTGAGATTAGGTTGAGTGAAGATGTACTTGAGACTCTTGTGATCAGTGAAAATGTCCACTTTTCTTCCCAATAGAAGATGTCTCCAAGTCAAAGAGCATGCACAACTGCCGCCAACTCAAGATCATGAGTGGGGTAGTTCTTCTCATTAGGCTTCAACTAGCGAGATGTATAAGCAACCACTTTCTTCTCTTGCATCAATACCGCGCCAAGACCTTGGAGAGAGGCATCACAAAAGACCTCGTACGGCTTGGATTCATGAGGTGGAGTCAAAACTGGAGCAGTGATCAACTTCTCTTTCAAAGTGTTGAAAGCAATATCACACTCCAGAGACCAAACGTACTTGATGTGCTTCTGAAGAAGATTTGAGAGAGGCTTCGCGATCTTAGAAAAGTTTTCAACGAATCTTCGGCAATAGCTTGCGAGACCGAGAAAACTGTGGAGTTGCTTCACGTTCTGAGGAGGTTCCCAATTCACAATTGCGGACACCTTCTCAGGATTCACGGAAATGCCCTTGGCAGAGATGATATGACCAAGATAAAGAACCTCATCGAGCCAAAATTCACACTTGGAGAACTTGGCGTAGAACTGATGTTCTCTGAGCTTATCGAGAACCAAACGCAAGTGCTTGGCATGATCTTCCTTGTTCTTGGAGAAAACCAGAATGTCGTCGAGATAGACCAAAACGAAGTCATTGGTGTAGGCGTTGAAGATGAAGTTCATCATGCGAGAGAACGTCGGAGGAGCGTTGGCGAGGCCAAAAGACATGACAGTGTATTCATATGAACCAAAGCTTGTTCTGAATGCTGTCTTGGGAATATCTTCTTCACGAATGCGAATCTGGTGATAACCCATACGGAGATCAAGCTTGGAGAATACTTGAGCACCTTTGAGTTGTTCGAACAGCTCATTGATGTTGGGAAGTGGGTATTTGTTCTTGATGGTCTTCTTGTTCACTGGATGGTAATCAACACAAAGTCGGTCCGTTCCATCCTTCTTCTTCACAAAAAGAACACCACAACCCCACGGAGAAGAACTAGGCCGGATGAGACCCATTTTCTCTTGCATATCGAGTTGCTTCTTCAGCTCCTTCAACTCTTCAGGTCCGAGCTTGTAAGGACGTTTGCACACAGGTTCCGTACCAGGCTCAAGATCAATAACGAATTCAACTGGCCGGTGCGGAGGCATTCCTGGGAGCTCTTCTGGAAAGACGTCTTGATATTCGCAAACGACTGGAATTTGAGAGATGGCATCCAATTCACCCTTCTCATTGAGAGAAAACATACGGATAGTATTATCCCGAGCGGCAAAGACAATTACATCCTCAGACGAATGAGTCAATTGAATCTGCCTGGCAGCACAATCAAGATGTGCCTTGTGCTTAGAAAGCCAATCCATTCCAAGAATAAGATCAATATCCGAGTTACCAAGAACAATTGGGGAAGAAAGGAACTTGTAGTCACCCAAAGTGATAGTAACCTCAGGTACGCAGGTGTTAGCTGTCATCTGCTTGCCCGGTGACACAATTTGCAAGGAACTTTGCAGATACTGATAATCACACTCATACTTTGATGCAAAAGGTTTAGAAATGAAGCAATGCGATGCACCCGTGTCAAAAAGAACTTTTGCAGGAATATCATTAACAGGAAGGTTACCCATGATCACATCTGACGAGTCCTCTGCCTGAGCTGCATTCATCAAATTGACCTTGGCATGCTTGGGGTTATGCTTGACCATAGCTGTACTTGCCGATCTGACAGGAGGAGGAGGAGGAAGACGCCTCTGGTTGAAACACTTGTTGGCATAGTGACCCTTCTGTTGGCACTTGTTGCACGTGACCTCTGAAAGCGGACGGTGATACGGAGCACTCGATCTTGGAGCTTGAGACGAAGTCTTGTTCTGAAAGCCAGGGTTGGGTGGGTGGGAAGAACCACTGCCACCTTTGCTCTTCTGCTGATACGGCTGACGGAACGGAGGAGGAGGAGGAAGCCAAAACTTCTGCTGCTTGGCCACTTGAGTAGAAGAAGAAGGAGTAACATCTCTGACTCGCTTCCTGGAAGCATCACACCTCAACTGAGCAGCCTCTTGCTTCAGTGCCATGTTGTAGAACTCATCGTATCTCAAGGGCTCGAAGAGAACAAGAGCGAGCTGAATATCTTCTCTGAGACCACCCCTGAACTGATATATCATGCTCTTCTCATCAGGGACGTCCTGCTTGGCAAAGCGGGAAAGCTTCTGGAACAACTTGTTGTAGTCATAGACAGACAAAGAGCCTTGCTTCAGATTGCGGAATTCCTCACGCTTGCTTTCAACCACGCTATGCGGAATATGATGAGCTCGGAAATCTCGACGGAAATCATCCCAAGTGATAACACGTCCACCTCTGGAGTCCTTGTACTGTTGGAACCATTCTGCAGCTTGATCTTTGAGTTGGAAGGAAGCGAACTTGACAAAGTCCTCAGGCCTGACGTTACTGCACTCGAAATGCTTACACAGATCCACAAGCCAATCGTCAGCATCGGTTGCCTCACACAATTGCTGAAAGTCTTTGGCCCGTTAGCAAGGAACTGGTTGAGTGTAGCAAAGTGACTCTGATTACTGCCTTGATTCCCTTGACTGCCTTGATTGCGCTCTTGAAGAATTTGCATGATCAGCTGTGTGTTTGCATTGGTTGCGGCCATCACAGCTTGCCATGCCTCTGGAGGAGGTGGAGGCGGTGGCGGATCAGGATTCGGAGTCATGCGCGTTGGAGGAGCCATCCTGAAGAGGTTGACCACCATTAGCACATTGACAGATAAATATTGAAGCTGAATCCAACGGAATGAAAAATTGCAACATATAGTCTTCACATCTGAACAAAATGAACGAATGCATTCCTCTTCAAATGGTCACATATCCATAAATTGAGAAGCCACGTAGAATTAAGGTAGAGAAATAAATCAACAAGGTACGGATCAAGAACGAATAATCGGTAAGAAATCCCAATCTCAAACCAATATCCGTGGAAGAAGAACTAGAGCTAATAGAATTCCCACCTATGAAACTCCCGAACCTTTCCGGTTATGCAATCAGGTGTTGGGGATACAGGGGAAGCATAATATCTCACCCAAACTAGCAAATCCTACATCCAGCTGTATTCATCCTTTAACACATAACCAAGAAACCTTCCGAAACCATCTACCTCAACCTTCGAAAAGCATCCGTTATACAAGTTATGGCGATACTCCCGAACTCCCGCCCCAGTACTGGGTGGCGTCAAGGTTATCTCACCAACGAACTGCATAAAAGAGATTTTCGATGTCGGCGAACATATCTCAAGTATTCCAGAATTGCAACGATAAAATTATGATGACAACACCTCAGAGCTCAACTCCCCGGGACACTTCCACTAAACCCCTGACAGGAGGCACCAAGACAATGTTCTCATCATAAGCCATTGGAACGATTCCAAGATACTCGCGTGATCCTAAAAAAAAAATTAGTGAAATTTGAGAAGAGAAGAGTCAAAACTCTACGTCAGGATGCCTTACCAAAGCGATGAGGAGACTGGGAAGTAAAAAGAATTCCTAAGCTCTCCAATATATAATTCCTAAATGACTCAAAACATTTTTCTAGACACAACTCGGCTGCTAAAAACGATCAAGCAATGGGGCTCCTAAGGTCGGGGAAGGCTCTGATTACCAACTTGTCACGCCCTCGATGCGGCTATAGCTCCCACGTGCCGAGGCACGACTTAGAGACATAACCGCATTGGAAGCAATGTCGCAAGTCAGGCAATCATTACAACATCCCATGTAATATATAATAAAAAAAAGGGGGAGATACATAGTTGGCTTACACTCGCCACGTCACATCAAAGTACATAAATAACATCCATCATACAAACACTCATGGCCCGACTACGGCGCCAAAATAGAAGAAAAACCCAACATGCGACAAGGCCCTGAATCGAACCCCAACTAGGCACCACTACTGATCATCAGGAAAAGACATGTAGTATCGCTGGGAGTCCTCATCGAACTCCCACTTGAGCTCGTACTCGTCACCTGGAGCGGAATCACCTGGACCTGCATCTGGTATAGTAGGCATCTGTGAGCCACAGGGACTCAGCAATCTCGCACCCTCGCGATCAAGACTATTTAAGCTTATAGGAATGGGTAAGGCAAATATATGTGGAGCTGCAGCAAGCGACTAGCACATATGGTGGCTAACTTATACGCAAAAGAGAGCGAGAAGAGGAGGCAAAGCGCGAGCGAGAATCTAGAAGAACAACCTGCGCAAGCATTACTCCAACACCGTGTCCACTTCCCGGACTCCGCCGAGAAGAGGCCATCATGGTAACACACTCAGTTGAATCATTTTAATTAATTAAGGTTCAAGTTATCTACAACCGGACATTAACAAATTCCCATCTGCCCATAACCGCGGGCACGGCTTTCGAAAGTTCAATCCCTGCAGGGGAGTCCCAACTTAGCCCATGACAAGCTCTCACGGTCAACGAAGGAATATACCTCCACCCGAGACACACCGATCAGACTCGGTATCCCGGTACAACAAGACAATTCGACAGGTTAAAACAAGACCAGCAACACCGCCCGAATGTGCCGACAAATCCTGATAGGAGCTGCACATATCTCTTTCTCAGGGCACACTCAGATGAGCGCTCCATACAACTAAAACCAAACCTCGAGTTTCCCCGAGGGGGCGCTGCACAGGACTCTAGTTTGGACCAACACTCAGAGGAGCACTGGCCCGGGGGGTTTAAATAAGATGACCCGCGGGCTCCGAAAACCCGAGGGAAAAAAGAGGCTAGGTGGCAAATGGTAAGACCAATGTTGGGCATTGCTGGACAAGCTTTAATCAAGGCGAAATATCAAGGGGTTCCCATTATAACCCAACCGCGTAAGGAACGCAAAAATCCGGGAACATAACACCGATATGACGGAAACTAGGGCGGCAAGAGTGGAACAAAACACTAGGCGAGAGGCCGAGCCTTCCACCCTTTACCAAGTATATAGATGCATTAAGATAACATAGCAATATAATGATATCCCGACAAGTAAATAAAAGATGTTCCAACCAGGAACGGCCTCCAATCTTCACCTGCAGCTAGCAACGCTATAAGAGGGGCTGAGCAAAGCGGTAACATAGCCAATCAACGGTTTGCTAGGACATGGCGGGTTAGAGGTTGACATGGCAATTTGGGAGGCTGACAAGCAAAAGGTAGGCATCGTAGCATTGGCATAGCAAGAGCGAGCAAACTAGCATAGCAAAGATAGTAGTGATTTCGAGGGTATGATCATCTTGCCTGCACAGTTGTCAGAGTTGACTGGATCCTCACAAGCAAACTCAATGGGCTCCTCGGTAGCGAACTCGTCTCCCGGCTCTACCCAACAAGACAAATAAGCAACAAGGATACAATCAACCACGTGCAAGACCAAGCAATAAGATGAAATGATGATATGCTATGCGGGATGCGATGCGGGATGCAAAATGCAAGATATGACAGGAAAAGCATGAACCTGGCCTCAACTTGGGATTCCAAGGGTGCCACTGGAAAGATGAGATGAAATCGCTTGAAAACGATATAAAGAACGCCGGAATCGGAGTTACGGTTTGGAAATGGCAAGCGTTCTAAGATATGACACCGGTCTGCGATTTACAGCAAGTAGGCATCTAAATGCAATGAGATGAACATGCTACAGCCACCAAACATGACAACAAAATACATGGCAGGGATGCACACAAGATGCTTAACAAAAGACTAGCACTGAGCTACGGCCAATTCATCCATTAGGAGGTTCAAACAAGCATGGCAAAAACGCAAATGCAAAACAGATTCCAGACTTAGTGAAATTAACACTTGTCTGAAATTTCAGATCACGAAGCCCTCTTCGGAGCAGCAAAACAACATGGTGCATGACCTGATTAAGATAAGTAAGAACATGGCATGGAGCTACTCAACAAGCTTAACAAAAGACCCAAAGTGACCTGGGGCCAAAAGGGTTCACAAAATATACTAACGGGCACACGAACATAGCAAAAACATAATCAGTTTTCAGACTTAGTGAAAACTGAGACATGCTGAAATATAACTCACGAAGGCACGTAAATGAGCTCGATGCACTCACCATGGTGCAAGTCATGGCAATACAAGCATACATCCATAAATAAGGCACAAAATTCTAGCTAGACATGGCAAGAACAATGGCATAGCATGCACGGAACAACTACAATAACATCGGCAAAATCGCAAACAAGTTGACGATCTGCCCAGATTCACCACGAAGCAAAAGTAGAGCTCGGCTGACTCAAGCTAGGGTGCTCCATAATTGCAAACAAAGACATGGATGGAGATAGCATAACATGATTAACAAAACTCCTTTACTGATAATCCTCAAAAGAGGCACGGATCACTAGGAAACAAGATGAACATAGGGCATCATGAAATAAATAATCCCAGACTTACCGGGTGCCTCACTTTGCAAGCTTGCACAAGTTACCACACACATCCTAAAAATGCATGGGTTGCACCTCTGGAAAGAAGACAAAATCCTTAACAAAACATATGAAGGACTCATAGGCATATCATGCACACAATAATCATGGCAAAAATGACAAAAGTCTAAGATGAACTAGCAGATCAGACAATTAACTCACAAAGCCCTCTTCTAACAGCATTTTGGGCATCAAGATGAACTCAAATGAAAATGATGCAATGGAATGAAATGATGTACTCGTCGAGACGAACATTTTGATATACTATATGTCCAAATCGGAGCTACGGATGCGAAGTTATGGGGCCTCGAACAGGAGCATATGGAGTAAAAATCCTGGGACTTAGAAGAAAATATCACCCTAGGGTTTACTGTTCATCGCGATCCGGATCTGGATCCGACGGGTCACTGTAGCGGTGCGGCCTACGAGGATCGCCGGACGGAGTGAGCCGCGGCGGCCGGAGCTCACGGAGGCGGGGCGGCGGGCTCGCGGCGGCCGCGCGGAGGGCTGCCGGAGCGGGGCGAGGTGGCGGCCGGCGCGGCGGGCCGAGTCGTCGGCCTCGGAGAAGGAGGCGAGGAGCGGGCGCCTGGCGCGCGGAGGCGGCGATGGGCCGGGGGGGGCCGTTCGCGGGCTCTCCCGGGCCGGCGGCGGCGGCGGCGAGTGCGGCCACGTGGCGGCTAGCGGCTGGAGGCGGCGGGATCCGGACACGTCCGGCTCGTGCGGATGTTGTCCGGCGGCGGCGGAGAGGTTTTTTTTAGGGTTTCGGAGAGGGAGAGAGATCCGAATTTCGGGGGGGTGTATTTATAGGCATAAGTGGAGCTAGGAGAGTCCAAATGAGGTGCGGTTTTCGGCCACGCGATCGTGATCGAACGCTCTAGGACATGGAGCAGAGTTTGGTGGGTTTTGGGCCGAAATGGAGGGGTGTTGGGCTGCAACACACACGAGGCCTTTTCGGTCCCTCGGTTAACCGTTGGAGTATCAAACGAAGTCCAAATGATACGAAACTTGACAGGCGGTCTACCGGTAGTAAACCAAGGCCGCTTGGCAAGTCTCGGTTCAATCCAGAAATGTTTAATCCCCACACACGAAAGAAAGCTAGAAATGACCACCGGAGGAGAACGAAGCACTGGAATGCAAAACGGACAACGGGGAAAATGCTCGGATGCATGAGATGAACACGTATGCAAATGCAATGCACATGATGACATGATATGATATGCATGAAAACGAAAACAACACACGGAGACAAAGACCCGAACCCGAGAAATAAATATAACTTAACGCCGGAAACGGCAAGAGTTGGAGTACAAATAGGGAAAGTTATATCCGGGGCGTTACAGTTACCGCTTTGCTCAGCCCCTCTTATAGCGTTGCTAGTTGCAGGTGAAGTTTGGAGATCGTTCCTTGTTGGAACATGTTTATTGTTGGGATATCACAATATTATATTGTTTATCTTAATGCACCTATATACTTGGTAAAGGGTGGAAGGCTCGGCCTTATGCCTGGTGTTTTGTTCCACTCTTGCCGCCCTAGTTTCCATCATATCGGTGTTATGTTCCCGGATTTTGCGTTCCTTACACGGTTGGGTTATAATGGGAACCCCTTGACAGTTCTCCTTGAATAAAACTCTTCCAGCAATGCCCAACATTGGTTTTACCATTCGCCACCTAGCCTTTTCCCTTGGGTTTCGTGGACTCAAGGGTCATCTTTATTTTAACCCCCCGGGCCAGTGCTTCTCTAAGTGTTGGTCCAACTGAGCGATGTCCGGGGCTACCAGGGGCAACTCTGGGCTGGCCTGCCCGATGTCTTGCTCATCCGGTGTGCCCTGAGAACGAGATATGTGCAACTCCTATCAGGATTTGTCGGCACATCTGGGTGGTTTTGCTGGACTTGTTTTACCATTGTCGAGATGTCTTGTAACCGGGATGCCGAGTCTGATCGGATTGTCTTGGGAGAAGGAATATCCTTCGTTGACCGTGAGAGCTTGTGATGGGCTAAGTTGGGACTCCCCTGCAGGGATTTGAACTTTTGAAAGCCGTGCCCGCGGTTATGGGCAGATGGGAATTTGTTAATGTCCGGTTGTAGATAACTTGAAACTTAACTTAATTAAAATGCACCAACCGCGTGTGTAACCGTGATGGTCTATTCTCAGCGGAGTCCGGGAAGCGAACACGGTGTTGGAGTAATGCTTGACGTAGGTTGTTCTAGGATCTCTTCTTGATCATAGTTGTTCGACCGTGCCTTTGCCTTCTCTTCTCGCTCTCTTTTGCAAATATGTTAGCCACCAAATATGCTAGTCGCTTGCTACAGCTCCACGTCATACCTTTACCCTTCCTATAAGCTTAAATAGTCTTGATCGCGAGGGTGTGAGATTGCTGAGTCCCCGTGACTCACAGATTCCTTCCAAAACCAGATGCAGGGACCGATGATACCGCTCCAGGTGATTCAACTGAGCTCAAGTGGCTGTTCGATGAGGACTCAGGACGATACTACGTGTCTTTCCCAGATGATCAGTAGTGGTGCCCAGTTGGGGCGATCGGGGACTATGTTGCATTTGGGGTTTATCTTCATTTTGGTTCCGTAGTCGGACCTTGAGTGTATTTGGATGAATGTAATGTTATTTATGCATTGTGTGACGTGGCGAGTGTAAGCCAACTATGTATCTTTTCCCTTATTGTATTACATGGGTTGTTTGTCAAGATTACCTCACTTGTGACATTGCTTTCAATGCGGTTATGCCTCTAAGTCGTGCTTACACGTGGGAGATATAGCCGCATCAAGGGCGTTACAACATATCACCGGCTCAGGGCGCGGTTCGCCGATCTTGCCGATGAAGATGTGGATTCCACCGAAGGGGACCCAGTCCCCGTACTCGATTGAGCCGGCCTCGGGACCCCAGCCTGCATCCTCGATGTAGAGCTTGCTGCGACCACTCTTGGTCATCCGGCCCTGTAAGAACTCTAAACCACCATGCGCTGGCCCCACGGTGGGCACCAACTGTCGTGAAATTGTCACGGCAGATGTCCTAGCAAAAGGACTTAGTCGTGGAGCCATCGCAACTAGGTTAGCTTAAAGGGGTTAAACGGGACAAAGGACACAGGGAGTTATACTGGTTCGGCCCCTTGTGGTGAAGGTAAAGGCCTAATCCAGTTTGAGGTGGTATTACTTGGGTTTCGATTACCAGGGAGCGAATACGCTTCACCTAGCTTTCGATCTCTCTTGTTTCTTGCCCTAAACCGCCGCCGGATCATCCCTTTATATGCACAGGTTGACGCACCGCGGCTCACGGAGTCCCAGCCGGCTCATACACAACGCGTCCGGCTTGATGACTAACTATGTCTGCCTTACAATACAAGTCATACACATATGGCGGTTTATACCTATGGGCCTTAAGCCGCCTTTGGGCTTTGGGTCCTTAATAAGCCTGCTATCTGAACCACCATCTTCACGGGCCTTGTCTTGATGAACCGTCATCGGTATAACCCGGCCCCTCCTGGGCGGGCCATACCCAATAGTGATATCCCCAACAGGGGACGAGGGGAGGAAGAGGATACCCCTTCGGCCCCGACCCCGACCCCTATATATACTCGTAGACCGTGAAGCGGTTGTACCGCTCCCTGGTACATACCAGCGGTTGTGGGTGGTACTTCCATCACTTGGAAGGCAGCGGTAGTACCGCCAAAAACCGAGCAGTTGTACCGGCTAGGAGCACGACCTAGGGGCCAGTGGTGGAACCGCCCAGACCACCCTGGTAGTACCCTTGGGACAACACAAATGAGTGTCCTAGCGGTTGAACCACCAGAGACACCGGTTGTACCGCCCAGTCAACATCACCCACACCATGATCAAGTTGTGTGCAATTGGAATAGATGGTTATTAGGTAGAGAAAGGCTTGGGGTGGAGAAAGTCACTGAAATAGGGTGTGGTGATCTCCATGAGTGCAATAAGCAACCAAATAAAACCACTACTTGGAGATCACAACACCTAGGTCCTAACAAAAACCTAGCAAGAGCGAATAAGATCCAAAGAAACCAACCCTTTTCAAGAAAAAGGAGTGGTGGCCGAGGCCACCTATGTTTGAGTGTAAAGGTATGGCACCGCGAAGATTTTAACCTTGGGCCCATGACCCAAACTCATCTTTGAAGCACAAGTACCATAAAAATGGCTAACATGAAAGACTTGATCGATTTATGCATAACGGGGGGAGGGAGAGTTCATTGAGAGAACAACACTCCCCCTATGTGCATGCCTACATCTAGAACGAGATATGATGATGAGTGCGGTGGGGTGTGCCTAGATTCAAGCCACATTGATCAAATCAATGATATTTAGCTCATGCCTTAACTCGTGGAATCTTGCTTCATCTAGAGGCTTGGTGAAAATATTCGCAAGCTGCTCTTGAGTTTTGATGTAGATGACATCAATATCTCCCCGATTGATGTGATCCTAATGAAATGATGATGAATCTCAATATGCTTCGTCTTGATATGTTGCACTGGGTTGTGAGAGATCTTGATAGAACTTTCATTGTCACATAGAAGAGGCACTTTGTCAAAAGTGACACCGTAATCCTTTAAAGTTTGCCTCATCCATAGCAATTGAGCACAACAACTTGTGGCGGCTACATACTCGGCCTCGGTGGATGAGAGAGAAATACAATTTTGCTTATTTGAGGACCAACTCACCAAAGAGTGACCAAGGAATTGGCATCCTCCGAAAGTTGACTTACTATCCACACAATCTCCCGCCCAATCCGAATCCGAGTAACCAATGAGATCAATGCTTTCTCCATTGGGTACCATAAGCCAAAGTTTGGGGTATGAGCCAAATATATAAAGATTCGCTTGACCGCCACATAGTGGCTTTCCTTAATTAGGTGCGTCTTGAAATCGTGCACAAATTCCCACACTCAACATGATATCCGGTATATATGCACAAAGGTAAAGCAAGGATCCAATCATGGAACGATATACCTTTTGATCCACCGCTTTACCATTGGGATCACTGTCAAGATTGCATTTGGTGGGCATTGGAAACTTGACCGGTTTGACATCATCTAGCTTGAATCTCTTGAGCATGTCTTGGGTGTACTTGGCTTGGTTGTTGAATTTTCCTTCTCTTCTTTGCTTGACTCCGAACCTAAGAAAGAACTTCAACTCTCCCATCATAGACATCTTAAGCTTCTCGGTCATTAGTGCGGCAAACTCATCATTGAAAGATTTGTTAGGAGAACCAAAGATAAAATCATCAACATATAGTTAGCATATGAACAAATCCCCTTTGACCCTCTTAGTAAAAAGAGTGGGATTGATTTTCCCAATTTCAAACCCACGATCTTCCAACAACTCGGTAAGGTGCTCATACCACGCACGTGGGGCTTGCTTAAGGCCATAGAGCGCTTTTTTTAGTTTGTATACATGAGTGGGGAACTTGGGATCCTCGAATCCCGGAGGTTGTTTGACATATACCAACTCATTCAAAGGACCATTAAGAAATGCACTTTTCACATCCATTTGTTGCAATTTAAAGTCATGATGAGAGGCATAAGCAAGCAACATGTGAATATATTCAAGACGAGAAACGGGAGCAAAGGTTTCACCATAGTCGATACCCTCGACTTGGGAGTAGCCTTGTGCCACCAATCTTGCCTTGTTTCGAACAACCACACCATTTGCATCTTGCTTGTTCTTAAAGATCCATTTGGTTCCAATGACATTATGTTCCTCCGTTGGCCTTGGCACTAAATCCCAAACTTGATTGCGCTCGAAGTTGTCGAGTTCATTGTGCATTGCTTCAAGCCAATCCTCATCATCAAGTGCCTCATGTACCTTTTGGGGTCCAACACACGAAACAGAAGCGTGATGCTCACAAAATTTTGAAAATTGTTTGCGAGTAGTTACCCCTTTTCTCAAGCTTCCAAGCACATTCTCCATGACATGTTGTTGATGCTTTATCTTGGAAGCCACATTAGCAGCACGATGCTCCAAAAGTTTCTCAATGGGCATTTGAGGATCATCTTGCACATATTGAGCATCGTCTTGAGTTTTCTCTTGATCTTGAGCACCGTCTTGAGCTTGCTCTTAACCTTGAGTTTGCTCTTGATCTTGAGCACCTTCTTGAGCTTTCTCTTGACCTTGAGCGCACTCGGAGGCATGAACTCGATCTTGGGCATCATTTGGCGCGTCACCACCTCCATGGAGTTGATCTTGCCCTTGATCTTGTTCATAGGGTTGAGGGCCTTCATTTTGTTCTTTGGAAGCATGTGGGTCTAGTGTAGGTGATGGATCCACTTGAGTAGAGCATTGTCCTTCTCCTTCGGACAAAAGGGGTTCCTCAATGGGGAGTATTTTACCAATCCCCATTCTTCTTATGGCTTGAGGAGGAATTTCATCACCTACATCACAAAGACCACTTTGCTCCACTTGGGAACCGTTATTCTCATCAAACTCCATGTTACACGTCTCCTCAATGAGTCCGGTGGACTAGTTGAGGACACGGTAAGCATGAGAGTGTGTAGCGTAACCAACAAATATGCCCTCTTGAGCTGTAGGTTCGAATTTAGACAAACGAACACCTTTCTTGAGAATGAAACACTTACAAGCGAACACCCGGAAGTACTTGAGATTGGGCTTGTTGCCGGTAAGTATCTCATATGGAGTCTTGTTCAAGCCTTTGCGGAGGTAGAGACTATTTGATGCATGACATGCAGTGTTGATGGCTTTGACCCAAAAGTTGTACGGAGACTTGAATTCCGCCATCATGGTCCTTGCCGCATCCATCAATGTCTGGTTCTTCCTCTCCGCCACACCATTTTATTGAGGGGTGTAGGGTGCGCCATATTGGTGCTTGATTCCCTCGCCACTAAGAAACTCATCCAAGGTGTAGTTCTTGAACTCGGTGCCGTTGTCACTTCTAATCATTAAGATCTTTGCTTCATGTTGACGTTGAGCTTCATTTGCAGAGTTGATGATGGTTTGTTGAGTCCCACTCTTCCTCTTGAAGAAGTTTACCCATGTGTATCTTGAGTAGTCATCCACAATCACCAAGCAATACTTTCTTCCACCAAGACTATCAAAGGATGGAGGACCAAAGAGATCCATGTGAAGAAGCTCCAAGGGCCTTTTTGAGTAGATGATAGTCGATGGACGGTGAGCCATTTCATGAAGCTTTCTTCGATACAAGCACTGCAAGCACGGTCTTTGGCAAAACTCACATTTGTTAGTCCACGCATGTGTCACCTTTGAGGAGACTTTGCAAAGATCTCATATTGACATGGGCTAGTCGGCGATGCCAAAGCCAAACCCACATCAACTTTAGCCATTAGGCACGTCGCGGTCTTAGTGGGTCATTCCGAAAAGTTCACCACATAGAGACCGTTCTTGACATGCTCAACAAAGGCTACTTTAAGAGTCTTGATTCACAAAAGGGCATCAGTATCAAGATCAAAGAATGTTGCAAATCCCATAAGTGCGAGTTGACAAATGGAAAGTAAATTGTATGCAAGAGACTCAACAAGCATGACCTTCTCAATAGTTAAATCTTGAGAGATAACCACCTTGCCAAGTCCCAATACCTTAGAAGTTGAGGCATCACCAAATTGGACATGGGTGGGCATAGATGGAATTGGATGCACGTCCATCACCAAGTCCTTGCTCCCGGTCATATGATTTGTTGCTACACTGTCGAGCAACCATGACACTCCACCGGAAGCAAACCCCTACAAGAGATCAATGCTTGCATTTAGGTACCCATTTTTGAATGGGTCCTTTGATGTTAGCAACAAGGGTCCTAGGAACCCAAATAGACCATTCAATGTACTCATAAGAAGAACCAACAAATTTGGCATAAACATGCCCATCACTAGCACGACACAAAACATAAGAGGGGTCAAAGTCGTCGGCTTTGTTGCTAGGAGTGGTTTTGCCCTTCTTGGCATTACCACCTACTTCCTTCGTCTTCTTCTTCTCATGAGCACCCTCACTCACCTTGACAAAGGTGTCATTGAGCGGGAGAGGTTGCTTGGTCTTGTTCTTCTTATTCTTCTTCTTTGACTTGGGTACAAACCCAAGTCCTCCTTTCCTACAACTTCCTTTTGATTGCTCAAAAGGTCATTGAGGTTCTTCTCGCCTTGTATGCACATCACAAGGTGATACGTCTCCATCGTATCTACTTTTGCAAACACTTTTGACCTTGTTTTGGACTCTAACTTGCATGATTTGAATGGAACTAACCCGGACTGGCATTGTTTTCAGCAGAATTTCCATGGTGTTATTTTTGTGCAGAAACAAAAGTTCCCGGAATGACCTGAAACTTCACCGAGAATATTTTTGGAATATATAAAAAAATACTGGCGAAAGAATCAATGTCAGGGGGGCCACACCCTGTCCATGAGGGTGGGGGCGTGACCACCCCCTCGGGCACGCTCCCTGTCTTGTGGGCCCCCTGATGCTCCACTGACCTCAACTCCAACTCTATATATTCATATTCGGGGAGAAAAAAATCAGAGAGAAGGATCCATTGCGTTTTACGATACGAAACCGCCGCCAAGCCCTAATCTCTCTCGAGAGGGCTGATCTAGAGTTCGTTTAGGGCTCCGAAGAGGGGAATCCGTCGCCATCGTCATCATCAACCTTCCTCCATCACCAATTTCATGATGCTCACCGCCGTGCATGAGTAATTCCATCGTAGGCTTGCTGGACGGTGATGGGTTGGATGAGATTTATCATGTAATCGAGTTAGTTTTGTTAGGGTTTGATCCCTAGTATCCATTATGTTCTGAGATTGATGTTGCTATGACTTTCCTATGCTTAATGCTTGTCACTAGGGCCCGAGTGCAATGATTTCAGATCTGAACCTATTATGTTTCCATGAATATATGTGAGTTCTTGATCCTATTTTGCAAGTCAATAGTCACCTACTATGTGTTATGATCCGGTAATCCCGAAGTGACAATAATCGGGACCAATCCCGGTGATGACCGTAGTTTGAGGAGTTCATGTATTCACTAAGTGTTAAAGCTTTGTTCCGGTACTGTATTAAAAGGAGGACTTAATATCCCTTAGTTTCCAATAGGACCCCGCTGCCACGGGAGGGTAGGACAAAAGATGTCATGCAAGTTCTTTTCCATAAGCATGTATGACTATATTCGGAATACATGCCTACATTACATTGATGAACTGGAGCTAGTTTTGTGTCACCCTATGTTATAACTGTTACATGAGGAATCACATCCGATATAATTATCCATCGCTGATCCATTTCCTACGAGCTTTTCACATATTGATCTTTGCTTAGTTACTTTTCCGTTGCCACTGTTACAATCACTATAAAACCAATACTGTCACTTTTGCCATCGTTACTGTTACTTCCATATTACTTTGCTACTAAATACTTTTCTACAGATATTAAGTATTTCATGTGCGATTGAATTGACAACTCAACTGTTAATACTTGAGAATATTCTTTGGCTCCCCTTGTGTAAAATCAATAAATTTGTCTTGAATACTCTACCCTCAAAAACTGTTGTGATCCCCTATACTTGTGGGTTATCAAGACTATTTTCTAGTGCCGTTGCCGGGGAGCATAACTCTATTCTTTGAGTCACTTGGGATTTATATCTATTGATCACTATGAAGAACTTGAAAGATGAAAGAAATGAGATTTATCCCTCAACTACGAGGGGAGGTAAGGAACTACCATCTAGCTCTGCACTTGATTCACCTTCTGTTATGTGTAAACTTGTGACACCTACACCTGCTATTCATTCTGATATGTCGCATGTTATTGATGATGCCACTTCTACTCTGCATGATGCTTATGATGAAACTACTTCTATGCTTGATAATAATGTGCCACTTGGTGAATTTCTTGATGAACAACTTGCTAGGGTTTGAGAGAATGAAATTATTGAAACTGATAATATTGATGAAAGTGATAATGAAGATTCTCCCCCTAGATATGAATTGCCTATTGTGCCTGAGGGTTATGTCATGGATGAAGAAACTGCTAGAGACTTTTTAGCTGGCAATGATAGATATGATCTTAAGAAACGGTTAGCTAAGCTGACAGAAAAATCCTTGAATGCTAGAATGAAACATGGCCCTGCTTTTGCTACTTCACCTATCTGTATCACCAATAAGGATTATGATTTCTCTGTCGATCTTGAGTTAATTACTTTGGTTGAATCTGATCCTTTTTATTGCTATGAATCTAAAACTGTTGTGGCACATCTTAGCAAACTGAATGATATAGCCACCCTGTTCACTAATGATGAGAAAACTCGCTATTACTTTATCCTTAAGCTGTTTCCGTTCTCATTAAAGGGCGATGCTAAAACATGGTTTAATTCTCTTGATCCTGGTTGTGTGTGTAGTCCCCAGGATATGATTTATTAGTTCTCTGCTAAATATTTCCCCGCTCATAAGAAACAAGCTGCCTTAAGGGAAATATATAATTTTGTGCAAATTGAAGAAGAGAGTCTCCCACAAGCTTGGGGGAGGCTTCTCCGATTACTTAATGCTTTGCCTGATCATCCTCTCAAGAAAAATGAAATACTTGATATCTTTTATAATGGACTAACCGGCTTCCAAAGACCACCTGGATAGTTGTGATGGTTGTGTTTTCAGGGAAAGAACTGTTGAGCAAGCTGAATTGCTATTGAATAACATGTTTAATAATGAAAATGATTGGACACTTCCTGAACCAACTCCTAAGCCAACTCCGAAGAAAAGGCGTATTCTATTTCTCAGTCCTGAAGATATGCAAGAGGCAAAGAAATCTATGAAAGAAAAAGGTATTAAAGTTGAAGATGTTAAGAATTTACCACCCATTGAAGAAATACATGGTCTTGATAACCCGACACAGGTAGTAAAGGTAAATTCTCTATAGATTTGATGAAGGTGATATTCCTCGTAATAAGTCTGCTAGCCAATGCTTGGATGAGTTTGATAATTTTATCATTAAACAAGGAAACTTCAATGCTTATGTTGGTAGACAATTGAAACGTAATGCTTATGTGATTGAACACTTGAGTGATTATATATCTAGAGTTAAAGGTGAGCTTAAACTTATTAGTAAACATGCTTCTATGGTTACCACTCAAGTAGAACAAGTGCTTAAACCTCAGAATGATTTGCTCAATGAATTAAATAATAAGAAAAATGATAATGTTGTTAGAGTTGTGACTAGAGGGGGTAAAATGACTCAGGAACCTTTGTATCCTGAGGGCCACCCTAAGAGAATTGAGCAAGATTCTCAGAGAACTAATGTTGATGCACCTAGTTCTTCTAAGAAGAAGAAAAAGAAAATTTTTAGGACTTTGCATGCTTCTAGTGAACCTGTTGTTGACACACATGAGAATCCCAATGATATTTCTATTTATGATGCTGAAACACAATCTGGTAATGAACATGAACCTAGTGATAATGTTAATGATGATGTCCATGTTGATGCTCAAGCTAGCAATAACAATGATGTAGAGATTGAACCTGTTGTTGATCTTGATAACCCACAATCAAAGAATCAACGCTATGATAAGAGAGACTTCGTTGCTAGGAAGCACAGTAAATAAAGAGAACCATGGGTTCAGAAACCCATGCCTTTTCCTCCTAAACCATCCAAGAAAAAGGATGATGAGGATTTTGAGCGCTTTGCTGAAATGATTAGACCTATCTTTTTGCGTATGCATTTGACTGATATGCTTAAAATGAATCCTTATGCTAAGTACATGAAAGATATTTTCACAAATAAAAGAAAGATACCAAAAGCTGAAATTTCCACCATGCTTGCTAATTATACTTTTAAGGGTGGAATACCAAAGAAACTTGGAGATCCAGGAGTACCAACTATACCATGCTCCATTAAAAGAAACTATGTTAAAACTGCTTTATGTGATCTTGGAGCCGGTGTTAGTGTTATGCCTCTCTCTCTCTTTATATCGTAGACTTGATTTGAATAAGTTGACACCTACTCAAATACCTTTGCAAATGGCCGATAAATCAACTGCTATACCTATCGGTATTTGTGAGGATGTGCCTGTTGTGGTTGCAAACGTTACTATTTTAACGGACTTCGTTATTCTTGATATTCCCAAGGACGATAGTATGTCTATTATTCTTGGTAGACCCTTTTTGAATACAGTAGGGGCTGTTATTGATTGCAATAAAGGCAATGTCACTTTTCATGTTAATGGTAATGAGCATACGGTACACTTTTCGAGGAAACAACCTCAAGTCCACAGTATAAATTCTATTGGAAAAACTTCAACGATTACTATTGGAGGTTTTGAATTTCCTCTTCATACTGTCAAGAAGAAATATGATATTCTTATTGTTGGGGACATGCATATCCCCATTGAGGTAACCTAGTGTTATTCGAAAATTCTCCGGTTTCATGTTATTCGAAAAGAGTTTGTTAACAAGACTTGATCAACCTTGTTAATGGATTCCTTTTGATGAGCATGAGATGGATGAAGTTAGAAAGCACAACTCTCTATACCCTATTTTACTTTCTGTTATTTAGATTAAATAAAGCAAAAATTAGTATTTTCTCTCTGTTTTCTGAATTATCCTTGCAATAAAAAAATACTCCGAAAATAAAAGTTCTCCAAATGCCCTGAAAATTTTATATGATTATTTTCTAGACTATTTAAGAATTATTGGCACTGAGAACACACCAGGGGGCCTCACCACCTGTCCACGAGGGTCTAGGGCGTGCCCCCTGCCTCGTGGACCCTACGTGGGCCCCTCCACTTATTCTTGCACCCACACACTTCATATTCCTCTAGAAAAAATCACCCACCAACTCAAACCCGAGTTCTAGCTCATCTTGCTGCCATTTTCGATCTCCTTGCTCCAAGATCCATTCACAAAACTGCTTTGGGGGATTGTTCTTTGGTATGTGACTCCTCCAATGGTACAATTAATTTTTGTTCTAGTGCTTTATTTATTGCAAAATTTTGCTACTTAGGTGACCCTGTTCTTGAGCTTGCATGTCAAATTTATATGGTCAAAAGTAGTTTTAATGCATGATATGGCCCCTAGGCACTTGTGGGAGTAGTTGCTATCAATCTTGTTAAGTTTGTTTCACTTTTATTTTGAGTCACTAAAATTTCAGATATTTTTTTTCAGAGGAAGAAAAATGTTTAGGAAAATGTACCAAGGTGGTTCCTCAAGGAAGCAAGGCCCAAGGCTCGCGATACGTGAGCTGGACAATGAACTACCAAGGGAAGCTCAAGTGCAGACTTGTGAATGGCCGTCGGAGGAGTTCATGGTCCAGGCAGGTATCAAGGATGAATTTGACGCATATGTGCGTAATGCTGATCTTGAGAGCTTCATGTCAGATAAGTGCCGGCAGTACCTCTATCTAATTGATTCATTTGTGAGAAGGTTTAAATTTACATCCTCGCGCAATTCTCACACTATTTTATTTGATCTTTATGATAAATCATATACCATGGACCTAGAAGATTTTAATACTGCTTGTAAACTTCCGCAGTGGGGCAATGTTCACTACAAAAAAATACACTTCCGTGATGATACGTGTTTGTCACAGTAGGTCGCTTTTTTTGTCATGCATGTACATCCATGAAAAATTTATGACAGAATCAAGATAGTCATACTTGTGCTGTCGTAGAAGTGTTCCATGACATTACCAAAATTATCATCATGGAAGTGTCTACTTCCATGATGATAAATCGCGCGTCACAGAAGTGCTTTCGTCAAGGGTGACCGACACGTGGCATCCACCGTAATGGAACGCCATTAAGCTATCAGGTCGGGTTTTGGATCCGATAACCCGTTACCAGCCCCGACCAATGGGGATTTTCCACGTGTAAAATCATCATTGGCTAGAGGAAACACGTGTCGGCTCATCATTGGGACAGATGTCATCCACTCACTGGACAGAAGACGCCTATGATACGTCGACACGTGGAACGGCCCAATAAGTTTAAATGGGCCGGCCCAACTAAAGGCCCACAAGATTTTGCGGACCATAATGGGCCGGCCCAGCTAAAGGCCCATGAGATTTTGCGGACCATAATGGGCTGGCTCAGCTAAAGGCCCACAAGATTTTGCGGGCCATAATGGGCCGGCCCAAGGGCCCACAAGATTTTTGTGTGCCATAATGGGTCGGCCCAGGTAAAGGCCACAAGATTCTTGCGGGTCATAATGGGCCGGCCCAGCTAAAGGCCCACGAGATTTCGCCAACATTAATGGGCCGGCGCAACTGTAGGCCCACAAGATTTTGAGGACCCTAGTAGGCCGGCCCATTAACTGGCTGCCATGTTTTTGGCCAAATGCCGGCACATATTTGATCCGGTCCATTAATGGCCTGCCACGCTCCGGGCCTAATAGTGGCCCATATGAGATCCGGCCCGTTAAAAGCCTACCACATTCTGGGCCAAATTAAGGCCCAGATCAGGTCCGGCCCTTTAAGAGGCTTTGGGCTCAATTATGGCCCGTATCAGATTCGGCCCGTCAATTGGACACTATGCTTTTGGGCCCACTTGCTAAAGGCCCACTTAGTAATTCGGCCTGATATTAGTTTTGGCCTGTTAAGGGCCCGTTTAACATTTCGGCCCTATATTAATTTCGGCCTGTTAAAACCTCGTCATATAGTTGGGCCTAACTATGGCCCGGTTTGCATCCGACCTGCTCGCAGCCGATATCTGATTGGGCCAAACAAGGACCCAGACAATTTTGGCATGTTAAAAGCCCATGATTTGATTTGCACAATCATGGGCCGGGGTTCATTTCGGGCTGCTGCGTAACTAGTAGGAATTAAGAACAAACCTACTCTATACAATAAAGAAATTACGGCATAGTAACTAAGAATAAACCTACACTACACAATAAAGGATTTAAGGTATATTACATCCACTGGGCATCAAAGTTCGCCACCAGTGATCATAAAGTGCAACGAAGAAGCAGATTACAAAAACTGGGCACCATTGCAGTGCAACAAAATAATACTGAACCGAGACCACTTCCAAGACAGTTCAAGAAAGGTTAGCCTTGCGGGGGAACTGCTGCGCAAGCTGCTGAGCAAGGCTGTGAGACCGGCCTAGCATGTCGATCATAGCTTCCAGGTGTAGCTGTTTAGCGATGAGGTTCTCATTGGTGTTCTCCGCAATCTTTATTAGAGATAGGACTTCAAGTCGAAGTTGAGTTGCAGAATGCCTTTCTGCTAGAACTTGGGACTGAAGAAGTCGAACTGATTCAGACAACGAATTCTGTGAGCTTGTCTGACTGTTAGTCTCAAGTAACTTGAACACTGCATCAAGACAAGACTTTGGGGTTGTCTCGCTATCTTCAAGATGTTTTGCCTTCTTTGCTGCAATATATGTTGGGTTTGTCTCACAGCCTTCAGCAGACTTGTGCATGCCATCAGGCATATCACCCTGAAACAAAGCAGAGAGATGACAGGTTTTGCACGTGTATAAACAAAGATGATAACTGTTCTGTCAATTCTATCCAATTTCAAATTAGAAAATAAAGAGTATGCTCAAAATATCAATAGCATAATTTGACATTGTTCATAATGCGGAGAGCTTCACCACACTACTGGATTACCATGTTAACATAACAAGCATAGATGAAGGGCAAAGAAAATCATTGTATCTATTTTGGATAATGTGCATGGCATGTTGTTCATAACATCAGCCACATCACTAAGATAAAACAGGAGATGACAAGGTGCAAACGTGTGCTGCTTCACCACACACTGGGATTATAGATCCATAAAAACAAGCATATATATAGGGAGTATTAAGTAATGTGCATGGTATGAATAAGGAATTTGGTTTTACAAGTAAAACTTAGAACTTACGGTTCTTACGAACATGCATTTTGGTAGAAACAGCAAACTAAACAGCAGTAAACATTAGGGAGTATGAGCAAATTAAACAGCAGTTGAGGATAAAGGCTTTAGAATGAATGACTTACATTAACAGTTAACACCGGCTTTATAATGCCCTTCTCCATGGCAAGGGAAGGATAACTCAAGAATTTCAGCACAGAATCTTCTTCATAAGCATTGCCTGTACTCTACATTTTGTAGAGAGTAATTATAGATATGATAATACTGGAAGGGATAGAGGATAATGAAGATAAGATGCAGATTGATGCTACATAATCAACTACCAATCCCTGGAAGTACAAGCGTTAAAGGACAAAATGTACTGACAAGAGCAATGGGCTACACTTCTGCACTGGCATTGTTTGTGTATTCTATTTGTTGGTAAGATTAAATATAGATCTGATCTTTTTTAGTAAATGGTGGGCGAGGGAGATAAGATGCAGAATGCTACAAAATGAACCAATCCCTCTTCCCATAATACAAGAGTGTTTTGAACACTGGTGTATTGTACAAAACGTTCTTATATTATGGGACGGAGGGAGTAGCTGTTAATGTAAGTATAGTGATAGACCACGTTCAGTCCTTACTAGAGGACTGCAGAGCTAAACCTCTTCAAAAGCATTGGGTTGATTCTAAATTTATGTAAGAGTCCATACGGATCTTATAATGTCCACCAAATGGACGATTACGAGGCTAACATGTGCAGTGATGCTACATAATCAAACAGCTATGAAAGTAAGTATGGTCATACAGGGCAAGAGGTACTCACAAGAGCAATGCAGTGTGCAGTATAGTTGTGAGATTCTGTGGTCCCTTGAGAACGAATGTTCTTCTGCTAACAGTTTTCGTACAAGTGAGACATTAAGGCAATGCAGAAATGTAGTTCAAATTGTGATGTGATATCATAGACAGTACCTTACGCTGCAGCCGAGACCAATGTGTAACAAGTTTATTCCAGTCACCGTCGGATAAATGTAGCACCGGAGACTTTACAGAAATTTCGTTCAGAGGCTTGCCATCAAAGTGCGCTTGCCTCAGGTAGGAACGATACTTCATCAACGAGTGCTTGAAAAGCGCAACCAACCCTTGCTCGTCATCACAATCCAGTTTGTGCCTCGCCTATTTAAAATAATGAAATCTTGTGTCTTCTATCAGCAGAAACATATGCAGTAATGACCATGAATAACATTAGTACATTACTTACGCGTAAGTTGTGGAGGAAGACTGGGAATTGTACTGTGTTCGCAGTATAATCTTTCCATGAAGGAAAGATGCGCACAAAGTTCCTGACAACAACATAAGCTTTGTCTTCTAAACTGGGAAGAAATGGAACAGGGGTCCTATTTGCTGCAATTAGGGCTCTCTATGGTTCGAAAAGGGATTTGGCAACTGGATTTGGTGTACTCTTTGCTGGAATGGGGGTTTTGCGTCGTAAAGCTGGTGCTATGTCAACTGGCATAATCATACTGTTTGCTGCAGTTGGGGTCTGCTGAGTTGGGGCATCAGAAATGACCAGTGTAGTAGGGCTAGAGTCTGCTAGAGTTGGGGTATTTTGTGGGTCAGGTGATATTGCAACTACACCTAATGGGCTATTTGATTTATCAGGTGCCAGTACCTTTTCCAAATACTTTGCTTGTGCTCCTCCACGATCAGCAATCGCCCTCTTCCTTTTGAACGTCTGATACACAAGAACAGCATTCGAATGGATAAATATGGTATAATGACAGATGGAATATGTACTGAAAATGGATAGGTAGGGCGTATTCACATACACGATGTGTAAATTAAGCTAATGGCAGTTCAACAAAGTAGAAGCAATGCAAAGCATCAGTTGCAAGATATGTGCGATCAATGTAACCTTGGAAAGTTAGAGCAAGTACCTTGATGGGTGAATAAGATAGGGCATCTTCCTCTGACTCCTCCACTAGGGAGCTACATTGACTTAGGTCTCCCTCTAGCTCAGGATCATATTCTGAGCATGAATCTATAGGTGGAGAGTGTTTGCATTGCATTGCATCCATACTTGATTTTAGTCCCTTAATGCCAAGTTTGACAGCCATGGCATTGTTCTGCTTTATTGTTTTCATGCACGCAAGCTCATAATCATTATGATGCTGTTCAGAATCTGAGATTCATGAAAACATAAAAAGTAGTCAGATTATCTATGGAATGCATTGCGGTTTCAACTTGGAGAGTGTCTCCCTGTAAACCCCTGCATATGCAAAGTTCACCTCCCCAACCGTGCTGACCAGAACACACACAGAGATACACACCCAAGCGGCGAACATGCATTTTCGAAACTAATTTAGGAACACTTAGCTGACCAATTAAACAACTTTGTTTTAATAATATCATATTCGTATTTGAACAACTAAGCTTGTTTAGCTTGATGGGTGGAGCAGCGTTATTATGACACGAAGCATGTATTCTGATCATATAGTGATCATAAAAGGGGGAAACTCTAAGCATATGTTTTTAGCAAAAGAGGGTTTCCCCTCTGATTTCTATTAAAGAAACTGTGACGCCCGGGTAATTAAGCTACACTAACCACACCCTAATATACCATGTCATCATGTTTTATTAAGCCAAATTGCCACTTGAGGAAATCGGAGTCAAATTCAAATTTCAAACAACAAGTCAAATTCTTATTTCTTCAAACTATAAAATAAAAATGTTCGATGGGTTGCAAATATTCACTAAGTAATTACCATGTAGGAACTAACATTAAATGGATTTTTAAATTTCCCCTAGAAATAATTAAAGTGAACAAGCATCCCTTATTATGCCCATTAAAATATGAACTTAATTTCAAACATTTCCAAATAACTACAAACTTTTTTGGACAACACCCAAAATATTAGGAGGTAATTATGTGAGGAGTTTCAACTTTAACTAAAATCATTTAGTACCTAAACTAAATACAAAACGGTAGATAAAAAAGAAAAACAATAAACAAAAAGAAGTGAAAACATAATACCTAATCTACTGGGCACTTGGCCCATCTAGCAAAATGAGCAGGCCCAGCCCAACTCACCTCCCTCCTTCAACCTCCTGTTCACGGGAGGCTTGGTGGACGCCTGTGCGACGTCCGTGCCTCGGATCAGCCACACGCCGGCCATCCGCCGACTCTTCTCGCTGGTTAAGACCGTCCTCGACGCCCCCGGCAACCCTAGACGACCCACTCTCCCCCTCTCTCCCTAGATCCACCTTCCTGCACACTCCCGAATGCCCCCGTCGACATGGATCTGTTGTACGCATAGCCACCGTCGTCCTCACACCTAGCCGTCGTGTACAGCCGCTCTGAAGTGCTCTACTACGCCCTCTACGCCAACGAATGCGACCCGGGAGCCATCACCACGTCGGGATCAAGTCGTTTTCCTCCTCTGCATCGCCGTCACCGTCGCCGGAACCCGCCGTCATCGAGCCCTCCCCGAGCCCGCTGTGCACCTCTACAGGGCCCTATGAGCTCCTCATTCCTTCCCGTCCCCCCATTTTCCCCATCGGGTCCACCGTCATAGCATCGTCGTGTCGCCCTATGCATCGGCCGCCATGGACGAGAGCTCGGCTCCCTCACCGCGCGCCCCTGGCCGCGTCCCTACGCTGCCTGCTCGCGCACGCACCGCGCCCTTGCCTCACTGTCGCGCACCCGCGCCGGCCACGCCCGCGCCTACGGCCGCGCTCGCCGGATGGTGCCCACGGCTGCCACGTCCTGCTGCTGCTCTGGCCGCCCCCGTTCGCCTAGCCTCGGGTCACCGCTCACTGACGCTGCTCGTCCTGCCGCTGTCACCTCCGCCCTCTGATGCACTACACGGCTGCCGCTCCTGCATACTGGTTGCTGCCCCTCACGCTGCCCGCATGCGCCGCGCGCACCCGCTGCTACCTGCTTGTTGTTGTTGCGGCTGCTCACCGCTGCTCCTGCCAAACTGCTGCTCTTGCTGCATTGCTGCTCTGAGCGTCGCTGCTTGCTGTAACGCTGCTGCTACTAGTGCAACACTACTACAGTAACATTCAATTACTGTAGCGGCTAGCTAGCTTTTATAAATCTACAACAACTAACCCTCTAGACAGCCCCTAAACAGCGGTTAAACAACTGTTAAAAAAGCTAAAGAAAATATGACTAGAAAGTATGCTTGACAAGCTCCAAGTTACTCCATTGGACCTGCTTCAAATAATGCGTGGATTAATTCCTACGAAAATCACAAAATGCTATCTTCTGTTAACAGAAAACTGATTTAACCTCTAGCATTGTGTGTGAGTGTGCTGTGTGCGTGACAGTGTGACTGTGTGTGCACGGCTGTGCCCAAGCTGGCCCTTACTTAATTAGTTGCTAGGCTTAGTTAGTAGTAGTACTAGTTTAGTGCTAAGTTAGTCTAGTAGTAGATGACATGTAGGCCCCCACTTTAAATAAGTTAGATTTATTTATTTGTGTAGGTAAATAGCCTATGACATGTGGACCACACATCCCCTTTTGACTAGTCAAATTGACTTAGTCAACCCGAATTAGAATAATATGTTAATTCTAGAAAATAAATTAAACTTTAAAAATTAGTATAAAATAATCCGTAACTCGGATGAAAATACCTTGTACATGAAAGTTGCTCAGAACGACGAGACGAATTCGGATACACAGTCCGTTCGTCCGTCACACATCCCTAGTATAGCGAACACGTAACTTTCCCTCTCCGGTTCATCTGCCCGAAAACGCGAAACACCGGGAATACTTTACCGGATGTTTTCCCCCCTTCGCCGGTATCGCCAATCCCTACGTTAGGTTACCCCTAGCACAACGTATTGCCGCGTCTTTCTTTGTGATGCTTTGATTCCTCTGTTATTTATTGTGTTCCCCCTCCTTTACTTCTTTCCAGTAAACCCCGAGACTGTCGGCGACCCCCAGTTCGCCTACGGTGTTGGCGACCCCTCTCTCTTGCCAGAACAACCAGGCAAGCCCCCCCCCTTTTGATCACTAGATATCGCCTACTCTTCTCTCTACTGCTTGCATTAGAGTAGTGTAGCATGTTACTGCTTTCAGTTAATCCTATACTGCTGCATAGCATGTCCTTGCTACTACTGTTGTTACCTTTACCTACTATCCTACTGCTTAGTATAGGATGCTAGTATTCCATCAGTGGCCCTACACTCTTGTCCGTCTGCCATGCTATACTACTGGGCCGTGATCACTTCGGGAGGTGATCACGGGAATATACTATATACTTTACACTGTTACATTACCGGTGATACTATTTGGAGATGGGGGCTGAAGGGGCAGGTGGCTCCATCCAGGTAGTGGTGGGCCTGAGTTCCCGACGGCCCCCGACTGTTACTTTGAGGCGGAGCGACAGGGCAGGTTGAGACCACCTAGGAGAGCGGTGGGCCTGGCCCTGGTCGGCGTCCGTGGTTATTTCAGAATAACACGCTTAATGAGATCTTGGTATTTGATCTGAATCTGGCTACTGGCCTATACGCACTAACCATCTACGCGGGGACAGTTATGGGCACTCGACGTCGTGGTATCAGCCGAAGCCTTCGTGACGTCAGCGACTGAGCGGCGCGCGCCGGGTTGGACCGCGTAACGCAACTTCCTTTGTAATGGAGGTTGCTAGGTCTGCTCTCCGGCCGCGTTCGCAACGTGCAGGTGTGCAAAGGGCGATGGGCCCAGACCCCTGCGCCATAGGATTTAGACCGGCGTGCTGACCTCTCTGTTGTGCCTAGGTAGGGCTGCGACGTGTTGATCTTCCGAGGCCAGGCATGACCCAGGGAAGTGTGTCCGGCCAAATGGGATCGAGCATGTTGGGTTATGTGGTGCACCCCTGCAGGGAAGTTAATCTATTCGAATAGCCGTGATCTTCGGTAACAGGACGACTTGGAGTTGTACCTTGACCTTATGACAACTAGAACCGGATACTTAATAAAACACACCCTTCCAAGTTCCAGATACAACCGGTGGTCGCTCTCTCACAGGGCGACGAGGGGAGGATCATCGGTTAGGATTATGCTATGCGATGCTACTTGGTGAACTTACCATCTACTCTCTTCTCCTGCTGCAAGATGGAGGTTACCAGAAGCGTAGTCTTCGAAAGGACTAGCTATCCCCCTCTTATTCCGGCATTCTGCAGTCAGTCCACATATGATACCCTTAATCCATTTGATACCAATGCATACATATGTAGTGTAGCTCCTTGCTTGCGAGTACTTTGGATGAGTACTCACGGTTGCTTTGCTCCCTCTTTTCCCCCTTTCTTTACTCGATTGCTGCGACCAGACGTTGGAGCCAAGGAGCCAGATGCCACCGTCGACGACGACTACTACTACTCGGGAGGTGCCCACTACTACGTGCAGCCCGCTGACGACGACCAGGAGTAGTTTAGGAGGATCCCAGGTAGGAGGCCTGCGCCTCTTTCGATCTGTATCCCAGTTTGTGCTAGCCTTCTTAAGGAAAACTTGCTTAACTTGTGTCTGTACTCAGATATTGTTGCTTCCGCTGACTCATCTATGATCGAGCTCTTGTATTCGAGCCCTCGAGGCCCCTGGCTTGTAATATGATGCTTGTATGACTTATATTATTTGTAGAGTTGAGTTGTGATATCTTCCCGTGAGTCCCTAATCTTGATCGTACACGTTTGCGTGTATGATTAGTGTACGGTCAAATCGGGGGCGTCACAGAAACCACCACGGAACCAACATGATCAATTAAACCCTAAGCATGATCAATTAAACCGTATTATGGCTGTGCCATGGAAGATTTGAAGCTGCAAACCCGAGAAATGATATTTAGCATCCATTGTTTGCTTTGAACTAAGAACTAAATTCTAAGAGCTAAAAAGAAAATGGAGTAACCAAGTTAAGATCTATTTTCTGGTTGAGATCAAAAAGTTGAGGAGATATGAAGTACCACCTCTCTTGCGGCGCCGTGTAGGCATCGGGGGTGCGATGGCTGTCGGTGGCATTGAAGCAGATCTGCGACAGCAGACGGGTGCATCGGGGGATAAGTCCCATTGCGGTGGAAGAGAAGGTCGTGTGAGCGGCCCCGGCAAAGAGGACGACGACGCCGATGAAGCGAGAGGACGCGATGCAAGGCTATTGGTCCGTCACCGTGGATGAGAAACGTCCATCTCTAGCAGTGGATGACGCGGTCTTGGTAGGCGCTCCGGCATGGTGGAGGACGGTGGCGATGGATGTGGTGGAGGACGGCGGCAATGGATGGGGTGGCAGACGGAGGCTGCTGTGGGAATGGGGTGTTCTAGCGCGGATGGTGTATGAATGGGAAAATGGAGGGAGAGGTACGGGGAACCATGTTTTTGGGACGCGCATGTCTGAAATATGGGAAAGTTACGAACTTATCCCCTGTTTCAAATTTGGACGTCTCGTCGGTTGGGGATAGGACGGTAATCTTGCATCTCCCAAATATTTGCCGGTAACTATTTCAAGCGAGGAAAGGGTGTTTTGCCGCCCACGGTTGGCGCCCATGATGTATGAACGGGGCTGACAGGTAGGGCGGTTGTGTCACGTCTGATGGAAGTTACACATCTGCCCCTATTTAAAATATTAGCCTACATCTATTTCGGACGAGGAGAGGGTGTTTTGCCGCCCACCGTGTATGAATGGGGAATGGAGGGAGAAACAGAGGTCTTTCGGACGAGCTTGAATCAAATGAGTTTTGCCGCCCATGTTTGACGCCCACCGTGTCGGAATGGGCTCAAAGGCGGTCGTGTCACGTCTAATTGAAGTTACTAACCTACCCCTGTTTAGAGCAGTGGAAATCGGGCCAATGGATTGTCTGTGTAATGGGTAGACAGTAATTTCCATCTCCCAAACACTTGGCTTCGGGCAGCCGATGTGGGAGTGGACATTTTGCTGTTTCTTTCGAATTTTGGGACAATAAGCATCCACGTTTACCCTGGCAACTAAATTTGAATCCATTTTGTATTCCTATATGAATCTTTATAAATCATTCTATGTGTTTTTATATATCTTCAAAAGGACGACAAAGATGTATTCCACTGTCATATATGAATATGGTTTACAAATGCCGGTGCTCAAATTCAGAAACTAGAATCCAGTTTAAGGTGAATTCAAATATTTGGAACACTTCATGTCCAACTCAAATGTCACACGTAGCATAATGTGTACTCCCATTTAGATATGTACACAAGCGATGTATCAAGATTCAAATACCGAGTCAATCAACCAAGAATGTACGGAACTAACAGACATATAAACACTTATAGAGTATATGGATCAATAATATCAACTAACATACATAAGCCAGGCCGTTGTACTTTTTTTTGGCTACAACAGCATCCTTTTTTTAGCCAGCATCTTGGCCCTTTCCGATGCGTGCCACTTATGGTCCATCTATACTACTATTGCTGAATGCACATTCAGCCCGATTGGCATATTTGTAGGTCTGGCACAGCAATCCAAATGAAATGTCTATGAGTCTTATCAATTAATGCAGACTTGTGCTCAAATAAAATCACAAACAAAAAAAAATTATTACATGATCTCTAAAACAAATGGTTTGATTGATTACATGAACAGACAACACAAAGGTTATTCAACTATGGAAAGAACATTTCACCTATGATTTACCAAGTAGGAATTTAATTTCCTTTTTTCCTTCAGGACCTTAATAATCTGGTCAGTCTCAGCTTGCTTCATTTTGAAATCCACCAAATATTTAATGGTTGTCTTGAGTACTGCTTGTGATTGTCTTGTTTGCTTCCTCAACATGTCAACTTCATCTCTAAGTGTAGAAGCAGAATCTCTTTCTACCACTAGTTTAGCCTCTAGAGCATCAGCAGTTGGCAATTCATAATGCACGATTGGGCCGGTGCCACTGATGTGGGATGATGCAATGTCCATGGGGACCTCGCTCTTTGATCTTGGGCTAACCTGTTTTGCCATTAAAGTTCCGATTGGATTCAGAAAAGTTGAAGTTAGCAAAACATCTCAACTGGGAGTTATAACAGCAAACCAGTTAAACAAACAAGGAATTAAAGAGTTTCAATTGGATGCTGAAAAGTAGTTATTAACATCATTGTAATCCGCTGTTGCAGCAGCAAAGCAGTTAAACAAACAAGTAGATATTTAAGTTAAGGCAAACAGGTAATTCTTAACAGTAAGTATCAAACACATAGATAGGCGCAGTCTACAATATGATTAACAGGCTGTGCCATTATGTAATCAGTAGCAAACTAAATTAAGCCAAGCAACATAATTGAACAATTTTGCAATAAGTGGCTAACTAAAATTCCGAGAAGCAAGTAACTGAACTTACGCTAGTACTTTGTACAGGCACACTGCAACTTCTTTTTCGCTTACAAGGTTGTACGAAGGAGTCCATGGCATCAATTGCTTGGATAGCAGTCCCAATACTTCTTTCTTCCCACACTGCATGGGTAAGTCGAATGGTTAATCTGGTAAGATGGTGCGTCCTTGATATGTTATATGAGGACGTGTAGTCAGACTAGTTGTAGCCAAACACATCACACTGGCTTTTACTGTATATTTCATGCGATTACTTTTGGCATATCGAGATCTAGGCAATCTACAATAGGATGAAAAGACTGGCATCCTTCACATTATTGGCGAACTCAGTTCATAGAAACAAGCAATTCAACCATTCTGTGGGTAAGTCAAAAGCGCCACTAGAATATTTTTCACTATCCAATCATACACACAAAAAGGGGTGACGCCACCATAGGGGCTGGTATGGGCGGCCGCCTCAGGTGGCTGGAAAGTGTGCACCTAGTTTGAGTCGTCCAGGTTGGCCCACACTAGTTTTGTCCGTCCCAACGCACGAGCAGGCAATGTAAAAAATGAAGAAAAATGTTTCAATTTGGATGGTACAATAATATAAGTGCAAGGCAGGCCCTATAGTAGGCTCGCGGCCCAAACGAGCGCCTCCCATATCGATCGACAGCAGGAAAATCCCAATTCATTCGCTCCAGCCTCCAGTCTGGTTCGCTCCTAACCTAGCCGCCGCTGGACAGACCGACACAACACTTCCTCACGCCCTCGTTGGAGGGCGGTCGCCGGGCTTCAAGCGAACGGAAGGACAAGAAGATGAAGATCCAACCCTGGGTGTAGCCTGCATGGGAGGCAGCGGCGGCGGCAGCACGGGCATGGCATCGAGCTTGCGCAAACGGATAGTCGCAGCTTGCAAGAGTAGCATGTGCAACGAGCAGGTACATCACATCCCTGATTATATCTAATTCAACTCTTCAATTTCTGGCCAATAGTTAAACCTGACAGTGTTGTAAAACTGCTTGTATGTAGGGAATCTATGAGAAAATGAAACCAATTTCTACTTATTTTATAACTCCCCCAATCAATACTGAACTGACTGAATCTGATGTATCTAATCAAGTTTCCGGTGCAAACATACAAGCTCATGTTGTTCTTGAGCCTGAAGTGTCTAATGAACAGACTGCTAATGAAGGATTTGATGCAAACATTTTACATGCTCCTGGTGATGAACATATAGTGTCTAATGAGGGATCTAATGCAAGCATTTTGCAAGCTCATTGAAGGATTTAGTGTCTAATGATGATCTACTATGTTGAGAGAGACAGAGATTTGCAGGCACTGATGACAAGAAAATTATAGTGCATTTTCATAGCTTGAGGAAACACCGAGGCCATCTACCAGAAAGTCCCCGTATCATGACAACATAGCATAAATACTTTTCTAATCTGTTGTTTGAAACTATTGCCATACTTGTGCAGGATAGATATATTGATATGCAGTTTGCGCACTGGTTATACGTGCAATTATACTTCGATATTTTCAGCCAGAGAACGAATAATTCAAGTAGGTACAGACCTTGTTTGTAGTCCATGTACACCATGTTGCATTTTGTGTTTTTTGGTGCTTGCATCATTTAGTGTTTATAATCTGAACTACTTTGGATCATTAGTTGGTTTTCAAAGTGCATGTAGCTTCACATTTCTCAAGTTATGTTGATTTCCGAAGTGCAAGTGCCTTCGTATTTTTTAAGTTAAATGTTTGCCCCTGGTAACTTGAATTCGTGGATCAGCCACTTCACACAAATCAGACACGAATGCCAGTACGAATTAAATGAAATGTAGGGACTTACGCTAACTCATTGTATAGGCTCACTGCAGCTCTGCTTGCGCTTGGGATGTTCCATGTACAAGTCCATGTTACCACTTGCTTGGATGTGCAGGCCTTGTGCTCCTTGCATCCCCCTCTGCATTTTTGACATCGCGAATGGTTGATCAAATAAGAGGAATCGACATTGATGTTGTACCGGAGGACAGATACTTACAAGGTTATACGGGTGTGCAGGATGTGTACCAGATCCCGTAGCGCAATCATGCTTCGCTAAAATATGGAGTTGCTTGTTTCAGATGATATCTCCAGAAGAAATAAGAGTTAAGGTCAGAGTTGCATAGGCGTGTAAGCTAAGAGAGCAGTGAAAGGATATCCAAACATCGTCGGAATAGTGCACAAGGGAGTGATGTGTGGATACCTAGTTCGGGCCGGCATTGGGGCATGCTCGCCTAGCTAGAGTGCGGGTCACTTCAGAGCCGTTGAGGGTGATGCGCTGGCGTTGGCTGGCCGCGCACGGATGCTGTAGGATCGAAAGTATGTCTAGAGGGGGGGTGATTAGACTACTTGAACAAATAAAAACTTAACCTTTTCCCAATTTTAGTTCTTGGCAGATTTTAGCTATTGTAGGACAAGTCAAGCAATCATCACACAATTCAAGCAAGCATGCAAAGAGTATATTGGCAGCGGAAAGTAAAGCATGCAACTTGCAAGAATGTAAAGGGAAGGGTTTGGAGAATTCAAACGCAATTGGAGACACAGTTGTTTTTCCCGTGGTTCGGATAGGTGGTGCTATCCTACATCCACATTGATGGAGACTTCAACCCACGAAGGGTAACGGTCGCACGAGTCCACGGAGGGCTCCACCCACGAAGGGTCCACGAAGTAGCAACCTTGTCTATCCCACCATGGCCATCGCCCACGAAGGACTTGCCTCACTAGCGGTAGATCTTCACGAAGTAGGCGATCTCCTTGCCCTTACAAACTCCTTGGTTCAACTCCACAATCTTGTCGGAGGCTCCCAAGTGACACCTAGCCAATCTAGGAGACACCACTCTCCAAGAAGTAACAAATGGTGTGTTGATGATGAACTCCTTGCTCTTGTGCTTCAAATGATAGTCTCCCCAACACTCAACTCTCTCTCTCATAGGATTTGGATTTTGTGGAAAGAAGATTTGAGTGGAAAGCAACTTGGGGAAGGCTAGAGATCAAGATTCATATGGTAGGAATGGAATATCTTGGTCTCAACACATGAGTAGGTGGTTCTCTCTCAGAATATATGAGATGGAATTGTGTATGTGTTCTGATGGCTCTCTCCACGAATGAAGAGGAGGTGGAGGGGTATAT